>NC_091135.1:72981024-73140430 GCF_041381155.1 Argopecten irradians | reverse complement strand
AAGGAATTAATAAAGAAATTGGTTATTCATTTAAATATAGAATTTAGTAAACTATACATAAGTGTGCAGTGTTGAATTTCGGAATTTAACAAAAAATATTTACGATTATACCCTATTTATTTTATGATATATGAAGTTTTTCAAGAACAATAAGTCGAATAACTTATTATCCTGAAAAAACTGTAATATTTTATTTTTAAATTATTTTTGAAATAACGATTTCAACACCAATGAAACCAGAAACACAAATACATATATGTATATATGTTTCTAATAAAACCGTTCAGAATCTGAGTATCATTTTTTATAATTCTTTATTAATTACTAAATTATCAATTTCATCAATGTTTCTTCAAAGACAAAAAAATAATAAGTGAACATTTTCGTATCTTGATATCCACTTAACATTGAAGAATATTTTCGGAAATATATAAACATTAGAAATATCACCATTTCCGGATATGTTTTGGTTTCCTTTTTAGAAAACTAACATGGGTTGCTTTGACGACTTTTGACTAATAAATCATAGCCAGATACTTTTGCCAAATAAAAGGTACACTATTTCATTACGTATATCACTCAGATTTCTTTTTAAATTCACAAGAACGCTAGCCGTTAACATCATGAAAACTTCATGTAATGTATCGGACTTTAGCAAGTCTTCGTAAGCCTAACAGTAACTGGTTGGCGAGATATTATCGTGCAGAACATTTATCGTGTGTCAAGTAAAGGGTACATTATTCGGTTACTTATAACAGTCAAATTTCTTTTGAATCCATAAGAACGCTAACATCATGAAAACTCCCTGCAATACATCGGACTTTAGCAAGTCTTCATAAGGCTACCGTACATAATATAGATCTATTTATGTACGGGGCAACTTAAAGTGACAAATAAACTTATATTGCCGTGTAATGTACTGTTCGCATAATGAACATTTATTAAGGACAGTCATATTAGCTTGAAGCTATCTATATCAAGACTGGAAAAACAGTGCGAACAGTACATTACACGGCAATATAAGTTTATTTGTCACTTTAAGTTGCCCGTACATAAATAGATCTATATTATCATTATATTTTGTAATTTTATGTTGATAGATTTGGTACTTTTCCCCTTTCAATATACCGCAGTTGTCGATAAACAAAAGACAGAACTCCCAGTGACAGATCAAGGGAGGAAAACGTACGTACTAAAAACTATTAACTTTTACTGCGCAATAATATCTCAGATATAGTTCGTCAATACAACCAACACAAAAAAACTTTATAAGCGTTATAAGAACTTTCTTTTGCAGTTACCTTCCTTACATTTGATTACAATAATCGATCATTAGCATGAATTACGTAAAATTTAAATAAACATACACAATCCAAAATCCATCGAAAAGTCTGTCGCGGAGGAAGACAGCGAAGAAGGCGTTGTTCGTGATTTTCGGGAGACCAGTGTTCTCGGAGTAATACAAATGTCATAGAGTCCCAACTGAATACTTAAAACACTCCATTCATGGTGTATACGTATGTACAAATTCTATGTCTGTGGTTTTGAATATTGGGGTTTTATTTTTTCATACTATCAAGTATTACGTGAAATGAACAAAACAACTTTTAAATTTCATCGCGGAGTGGTTTCATTGTTTTGATGTGCACAGGCTCGCCGAGCGTACCTAAGAATGCTGTTTCACAGCATCAAAAAGTGAGATGATCCAGATGGTATTAACACTGACATTGTGACAAAATAAAACAGATGCTTCGCACTACAAATTGTATATTGCACCGTGACCATGGCTGTTGATAGGACGTTACTTAATCAAACAAACAAACAAAAAAGTATTGCACCGCCCTTGTATGGCTTAATGACCATAAATAAGCAGAGCATCACAATGGTTCTCTTTCAGACCCTCTCTCTGAGATAATCTCTACGTTAGGAGACATTACTTACGACATCTGGGTCATCAGTCGGATTCACAGATGATGTACTTGAAGCTGTGACATTGTACAACAACACCATGTCTCCTGGTGCCAGACAACCATGGATGTCGTCTTGGACTCAAACGCAAGAGCTTGGCAGAGACATCAATATCACAATGGATGAAGTTACTTCCAGCTAGGAGAAGGGCGTGAATGACGCTACAGACTCTGTACTCAAGTTTGATGCACATGAAACGTTATTTTATTACTAAAAGTGTCTTTACGAAGTTGGATCCTAACTGGTTAAATAGCAACGGCCGGAATTTTTTTACCATTTAATCATAGTAGTCATCAATCTCTAAATTCTGCTGTAAAGAATCTAAAGTATCGGGTGTCTAAGAACACATTACTTGGCATTACAAACAATGTTGAGTCGATACTGGCCCTCTTGGCTCTCTTGTTCAAATTGACACAATATGTGAAAGATAATTTTTAAGCATGACATTATGAAGCTCCCGGGGAGCCTTATTCTCTGGGATTAAACACAAGAGTTGTACAATGTTTTCTCAATATCCGAGTCTAGCGTTAAAAATATTGTATATACTTGGATCATAAATATATATCCATATAGTGGCAGCAAATTAACATTTGGCCAATCTCGCAGTTTAGGAGGTACTTTACCCCATCTGAATTCAAACAAGTTCCCAACAACTAGAAGCCCAGAGCTCTAATGCTCAACAAGGTACATTTTCTACCATAGAAGAAACAGAAACACCATATAAAGAATTAGTTAACTCAATCTTATTAAAATACAGATCCTTATAACCACTCCGTTCAATGTAGGATCTGACAATATCCCATATGGGGTCACGTTCGGTATGACCTTTTACCACGTGTGTACTTCAGATAAAATACTTTTTCTAAACATTTCTACGTCAATTGATGACGCTATTTCGTCCCAGTAAGCATATACATTCAGCATTGTTATGCTTTGTGGGCGAGATGACTACGTGCATGAAAATAATTCGGACAGCTTTTTCAAACTAGTTCGTCCGCAGTCAAGATTCTGGCAGTGCCAATTTGATTTGCCATTTCCAAAGGTCATCCTGACGTGACCCCTAATGGGATGTTGTCAGATCCTCATATCAAACGTAGTGATAAAAAGGATCTGTATTTTAATCAGATTGCGGTTAACTATGTTTCAACTGCATACAGTGGGCGTACAAGTGACCGTCAAATTGTTGAAAGTGTAATCTTGTAAATATTAGTGAATCTGGAGATAGTGTGATGACCGATCCATCTGATTAAAATACAGATCCTTATTATCACTACGTCTTCTATTGAACGAAGTGGTTATAAGGATCTGTTATTTTCATCAAACTATGAAAATTTTCAATGAGGACCTGTCATTAATGTGTGCCAATCAAGTTCTGCTAACTTAAGTTAGTTCATTGAAATTAAATGCACATATTGGAATAATAGGCTATCGAGTCTGCTTAAGTTTAATATATACAGAGTGGTAATTACTCATAGTGTATATATTTATATAATAAATTAACAAATAATTTATCTGATATATGTATAATTGGAATATAAACTTTATATCTTAGTAGATATGGATGTACTTGATATTGAGGTGCTGTCTAAGGGACTTCGAGCCCTTTATAGGGATCTCTTAGACCAATATGGAAGGATGTCGGGATGCCTTGCCCCGTCACCACATGTGCCTATAACGTGTACACCAGATCCGATGCAACACTGAGTACAGATACACCATCAGTTCACATGTGTGCAAGGAAAGTGTGAAAAGAAATTTATTAACAGACAGCAATTGATGAGGCACTTGACGCATTTTCATCGTCTTCAAGTGGATGTGGCAAGGCCAGGGTTGGAGCCACCCATAGTTCCCTCGAGGAGAACATTAGGTATATCTCGCCAGGAAAATCTCAATTTCCTGTAGCCGAGATGTCCATTCGTGCAAACAGATATCGACAGGATTTGTTTGTTTGTTTAATTAACGTCCTTTTAACAGCTATGGTCATGTAAGGACGGCCTCCCATGTATGCGCTGTGTTGCGTGTATGTTGTGCGAGGTGCGTGTTTCGGGAGACTGCGGTATATTCATGTTGTGTCTTCTTGTATAGTGGAACTACTGGAGCATGCCGCCAAAGACACCAAGCAACACACCCCACCCGGTCACATTATACTGACAACGGGCGAAACCAGTCGTCCCACTCCCTTTTTGCTGAGCGCTAAGCAGGAGCAGAAACTACCACTTTTTATAGACTTTGGTGTGTCTCGGCAGGGGACACAACCCAGAGCCTTGCTAACAGGGGCGAACGCTCAACTCAAGGCCGAAAGTGAGGCGGTGCCAAGGGAGGCATTAGGAAGGATAAAGTCGTTTAGGAAGAATAGAAAAGATAAGATCCTAAATTTAGTCGCCTTTTACGATCATGCAATAGGGGCAGCAGGTACAATTCTTACGCCCTACCTGCAGGGCCATATCGACAGGAAGCAGCTCGTAGGAGTAGGGAATCTATAGTTGCTCCAGATCCTCAGCAGGAGCTCATCTGATTTCACCAGTCGCGGGACGGGGAGGTGTCCATCTTGTTCGGGAATAGTGACGTGCAGGTCATCACTTCCGTTATGGGAAGGGGGCAGGACCACAAACCTAGACAAGTTGTGGTGCCCGAAATTATGTGTCGATTCTTCTTGATAAGGACTACAAGCGTTATGTATTTTAGTTTTTTAAAATAATTTGTTTGGATTTCATGCATTTCCCCTTTTCTTTCTGTGTTATATTATAGTATTTGGATTTATGCACAGCATAAAAGGCATCTAAACACTTTTTGATTCCTGATTAGCATACGTTTCATCAGTTATTTTCATGTCTGAAGAATATACAGCGTGTTATTAACGCATAAAGGACAAGGAAATCTGCTATTCCTGACGGGATTTCGAACCTGGGGGGCTCTAATTTTGGACTCATGCGTTGACATTAGGCAGTTGAGTATATCTACTAGTGTAAGCATGGCTACTTGAGTTTTAATTTTGGGTCACAGTTTCATATGTAGATTGTTTGAATACGTGCAATCAACGTTTGGGCTATCCCAGTGCATTGTTGACGGAATAGGGATTAGCGGGGAGACGATTGATATGCTTCGTACACACTGATCTGTCGACAGGAAACTCATCCATTTTCAGCCTCACATAATTCTTCTTCAAATTGGTGGTAATTGTTTATATGACAATGCGATACGTCAAGATCAATTAGCATACATAATTTTTAAAGTATTTGAATGTGAATTATGGGTGTGACATTTATGCATGTGAGACATTTCCTCGCCCTTTTAACAGCTATGGTCATGTAAGGACGGCCTCCCATGTATGCGGTGTGTTGCGTGTATGTTGTGCGAGGTGAGTGTACTGGGAGACTGCGGTGTGTGTTAGTGTTGTGTCTTCTTGTATAGTATATGTAAGGACGGCCTCCCATGTATGCAGTGTGTTGTGCGAGGTGCATGTTTTGGGAAACTGCAGTAAATTCATGTTATGTCTTCTTGTATAGTGGAACTATTGCCCTTTTTTATAGTGCTATATCACTGAAGCATGCCGCCGAAGACACCAAGCAACCACACCCCACCCGGTCACATTATGCTGACAACGGGCGAACCAGTCGTCCCACTCCCCGTTTGCTGAGCTCTAAACAGGAGCAGAAACTACCACTTTTATAGACTTTGGTGTGTCTCGGCCAGGGGACAGAACCCAGAGCCTTTCTCACAGCAATCTTATTAAAATACAGATCCTTATAACCACTCCGTTCAATGTAGGATCTGACAATATCCCATATGGGGTCACGTTCGGATGACCTTTTACCACGTGTACTCCAGATCAAATACATTTTCTACACATTTCTACGTCAATTGATGACGCTATTTCGTCCCCGTAAGCATATACATTTAGCATTGTTATGCTTTTTGGGCGTTGGGCGAGATGACTACGTGCATGAAAATAATTCCGGACAGCTTTTTTCAAACTAGTTCGTCCCCAGTCAAGATTCTGGCAGTGCCAATTTGATTGACCATTTCCAAAGGTCATCCTGACGTGACCCCTAATGAGATGTTGTCAGATCCTCATATCAAACGTAGTGATAATAAGGATCTGTATTTTAATCAGATTGTCCTCACAGGGGCGAACGCTCAACTCAAGGCCAAAAGTGAGGCATTAGGAAGGATAAAGTTAGTTAGGAAGAGAAACTATAAGATCCTAAATTTAGTCGCCTTTTACGATCATGCAATAGGGGCAGCAGGTACAATTCTTACGCCCTACCTGCAGGGTAAGGACGCCCTCCCATGTATTCAGAGTGTAGCGTGTGTGAAGTACGAGGTGTGTTTTTGGAGTTTTGTGTCTTCTTGTATAGTGGAACTATTGTCCTTTTTAAAGTGATATAATCACTGTAGCATGCCGCCGAAGACGCCAAGCAACACACCCCAGCTAGTCGCATTATACTGACAACGGGCGAACCAGTCGTCCCACTCCCTATGTGCTGAGCACTAAGTAGGAGCAGAAACTACCCCTTTAATAGACTTTGGGTTCTTTCCCCTTGCCGAGACACACCAGAGTCTTCTTCACAGGGGCGAACGCTCAACTCAAGACCAAAAGTGAGGCGGTGCCAAGGGAGGCATTGGGAAAAATAAAGTCAGTTAGGAAGAGAAAAGATAAGATCCTAAATTTAGTCGCCTTTTACGATCATGCAATAGGGGTAGCAGGTTCAATTCTAACGCCCTACCTGCAGTGCACCTGTCCTAATTAACAACATAATATGTATAGACATTGTTGTATTTGTCCAAATTACAAATTCCACATTTTCTGACAGTGGGGTATCTATCCTAAAAAACATGTACCGACAGTGTTGTATCTGTCCTAATAAACATGTTGTATATGTCCTAATCAGCAATCTTGCATGTACCAACAGTGTTGCATTTGTCCAAATGAACATGTTCCGACAGTGTTGTATCTGTCCTAACTAAAATGTACCGACAGTGTTGTATCTGTCCTAAATAAAATGTACCGACAGTGTTGTATCTGTCCTAATCAACATGTATCGACAGCAGTGGTGTATCTGTCCTAATTAAAATGTACCGACAATGTTGTATATCTCTTACTTACATTACAGGGTAGTAACTGTTCTAATCAACACAAAACGACAGATAGCATCTGTCCTTATTACCCGACAGCTTCAGCATCCATGTCCTAATAAACTCATACCAACAGTAGCATCTGTCCTATATCTAGTATCATTTTTCGAACACATACATCTGTGTCGTGTTTGCACTGACATTGTGATATGTATCTATCTTACACAAGATGCCCAGAGGGCCTTTATCACCATCTGGTTTGTAATGCAAAGTAATGTTCTTAATGCAGGTTCATTGTTTCTGTTCTGATGACTTTGGTGTTTCTCGGCCAGGGGATAGAACCCAGAGCGCCTTCTTCACAGGGCGAACGCTCACCTAATTGGCCAAAATAGATATTGAGGGCTTGGTGCCAAGGGAGGCATTAGGAAAAATAAAGTCAGCTGGAAGAGAAAAGATAAGATCCTAAATTTAGTCGCCTTTTACGATCATGCACTAGGGGTATCAGTTACAATTCTAACGCCCTACCGGCAGTGCTCCTGTCCTTATAAATAATATGATATGCATCGACAGTGTTGTATTTGTCCTAATTACTAATAACACATTTTCTACATTTTCTGTTTGTTTGATTTAGCAGGTAGGGCGTTAGAATTGTATCTGCAGCCCCTATTGCATGATCGTAAAAGGCGACTTAATTTAGGATATTATCTTTTCTCTTCTTCCTAACTGACTTTATCTTTCCTAATGCCTCCCTTGGCACCGCCTCACTTTTGGCATTGAGTTGAGCGTTCGCCCCTGTGAGGAAGGCTCTGGGTTCTGTCCCCTGGCCGAGACACCAAAGTCTATAAAAGTGGTAGTTTCTGCTCCTGCTTAGCGTTCAGCATACAGGGAGTGGGACGACTGGTTCGCCCGTTGTCAGTATAATGTGACCGGGTGGGGTGTGTTGCTTGGTGTCTTCGGCGGCATGCTTCAGTGATATAGGCACTATAAAAAGGGCAACAGTTCCACTATACAAGAAGACACAACACGAACATACCGCAGTCTCCCAGTACACTCACCTCGCACAACATACACGCAACACACCGCATACATGGGAGGCCGTCCTTACATGACCATAGCTGTTAATAGGACGTTAATAAATCAAACAAACGTCCTATTAACAGCTAATAGGTATAGTCATGTCTTCTGGTATAGTGGAACTATTGCCCTTTTTATTGTGCTATATCACTGAAGCATGCCGCCGAAGACACCAAGCAACACACCCAACCTGGTCACATTATATTGACAACGGGCGAACCTCGAATTTCCCTATTGGGCCCCACCTCTCCTGCCCCCTGGGGGTCAGAGCCAAAATTTATTTACACAAGTTCTGTTCCCCTTCACCCATGGATGTTTGTGGCCAAAATTGGTTACAATCCATGCAGATCTCTATGACTAGTACCGATTTAAAGGAAATGTTGACGGACGGAAGACGGACGCCGTGCCATGACATGTAAGCTCATCGGCCCTTCGGGCTAGGTGAGCTAAAAAAACGTTTGTTTTAAATTTCTTCCTATTTGGTATTCGTCAGTCTATACATACATATATGCCCCAGTGGTTCATGTACCTAGCTATATTGTATCTGTCTGATTTGTATATCATCGCATACCATGCCATGACATATATCTAATGTTACCGTTTATCCATTCTCATCAATTTAAGCTAGCTCTATGGGTGGATTATCATGTCAGCTTTTTCCATATTTACATATCAATGGTGAATTATGCATTTGTTATTGTAAATATATGCACTCAAGTTTATATCAGCTCTGCTTAATTTATTTGTGATACTTTAATTAATCTTAGTGCTGGGGTGCTCGTTAAATAATTATCTAATGATAACTGAAAGTACTGATACACTTATTTCGCCTTATCAAGATATATCAAGTAGCTAAATATAGGCTATACATGTTCATGGCACTTGGATCGAGGACTGCCCATGTATATGTGTACATTCAAATAAAAATTTTACTGAGCCAAATTTATCGGAATTTTATTACTATATATGATAACATACTATATATCGGTTTATTGTTTACCCAATTATCATTGGGGCAAGCTTCAACACCTATATGGATTTGGACATTATATATGGCTTTGACTATATGTACTGTGTTAAGGTACTAATTATATATACTGGCCTCCCTGCTACAGCTTTGAAATTTACAGAATTGGCAGCTGTGGTATCGAAATCTGTCCTTACAGCTTGACAGGCTAAAGTGCAAGACCTTCCGACTGACAACCTTTGATGTGCCAAATCAGACCTCTGCAGTCCCTTCAACAACAGCAATTCCTGTTACAACAGCAACACAGGCCTGTCATGATCAACAGACCACTATATATCCTTCTGCAGCATTAGGTGCTGCCAATGAGGTTCAGGCACAGGCAATCGGTGGGTGTCCCTAAATGTTCGACATCGCGGCACCAGTCTCACTGGCATGTCAGTCATTATATCGCTGCGTGACAAACGAAATGCTGGAAAAAATATATCGGGTAGATTTCTTTTGTGTAATTGTTATTGCTTTGATTTTCTTACATGTTATAGATTTCCTTGTGTGTTATAAGGGGTTTGTTATGCTATGGCAATGCAATGTGTATGTTGAAATTTATAGATTAAAATGTCACCATATATTTCAATATGGTGGCCATGTTCATTCATATCCTTCTTACAGTTTTTTTGTAACATGACTAAAGATGCATAAAGTTATTTATATCAACTATTTTTTCATCATTTTATTTCTCCGGTTCTTTAGTATAAAATGATTTTCTGTATCTGGGATTTATCTCCCTTACTAAGCATTGTAGTGAAATTGCCCAGGGATGTCAAGCGTCCTGGAGACCCCTGGCCGAACACCCACCGGAAACGACGTCGGGGCTCCTGCTAGAGCCCCAGTTCCAGAGCTAGACCCCGACCTGAGAGGACGTGTAATACGAAACACCCTACAAGCCGGGATTTGGAACCCTTTCCTACGACTACGTTAGCCGTACTACAACAACACCAACTGGCCCACAACCCTGCAACGCGGACTAGGTAAGTTGGCTGCTGTCGTTAGCGTATATAGGAGTTTTTACAATATTGGCGACGAGGAAATCTGGTCCGGGGAAAATCACGTGCGGACACGTGTTTTTTTATTTTCAATGGAAAAGAGATCTTTTGGAGTTAATATTTTTGTATTGTAAACTTATTACATAGTTGTTGCAACCACTTTTTTATACTTTTTTATACTAAATACACGGTTTCCTGTTTTTGACCATTTGGAAAAAAATTGTGCAGCAGGAAATTTGGTGGAAATCCATTGCGACGTCGCTTTGCGCACTTCCGCCCGCTGTTCCTGTTTCCGGTTTCATTAAATTAATTTTTCTATGTAAACATAACTCGGTGTGCTTGCTTTAATATTACGAAGTCGTAATATTATTGAGCTTGTGTACTTATATTTTACTGGTTGGTTTACAAATTAAGTAATTTAAGCATATTATTATACAACCGGTGTCATGTGGGATTTGTATCCCCCATAGGATATGTACCCGGATACAAATCCTATGCATAGGATATGTATCCGGGTACTAAAACAGGCCATACGATAAGTATCCGGATATAAAATGTGGTCATAGGATATGTATCCCCCCAGAAAAAATCCTCAAAATTCGCATACTAGTAAAATTCAAAAGGAAAAAGTTTGAAAAGAAATGTATTTGCAAAATACATATTTAAAACTGCTGGATTTATCAATGCTTGTTTGTTTCTTATATTTTTTTTATTTTCCAGTAAAACTGAATAATGTATATTTTAAAACAGCATGCAGACTCATAAAATTGTTGAAATAAACAATAATTATTGGAATTGATTGAAAAGTATATAAATTAAAAGAAAACAATACCCTGGTATCACCTGAGTGCACTGTTGGCATGGGGCTATGTTTAGATGGGGAATCTGTCTTGGGTGGCAGAATGTTGTTTTAAGCATTATCACCTGGAAATGACCTGTTCACACAGGTAGGTATTAGGATCAGGTAAAACAATACAATTACAACTAAAAGTCATTGCTGAGAAGAACCTGAAGCTGGCAACATGGAGATAGAAGTGATTAATCAATACATCGGGTTTCTTCAAAGTCCAACAGATAAGAGAAAATGGCCACAGCATGTACTTGTAAGTATTTTTTATTATATCATAGATTTAACATGCATAAATAAATAAGCAGATCAAAGTCCATATGAGTCAATATAAAAAATTGTCACTTTTTGATAGAGAAAAAACTTCATTTTTTTCGGCGCGAACATACCATACAAGTATTAATAGCTATATACAGTATGTTTACAATTGTATTGCTGAGCGAGAAATAATTAATTGTGAAAAAAAAATAATAGCTCGTATATACTTAATTTTTTTCTGTCCTAGTAGTTTTTACAATTTAAAAAATAAGTAGATAAAAAAGATGTCATGATCAAGGTCATTTTTTGGAATAAGATATATTATGAATAATTCTTATTAACTTTAGAAATGATTCTTCTAAAAACACCACTATAAACATTTTTTATTTTATGATTTGGATAGCAAGTTAAATATTTTCCATAGAAATCTCCTGAGAAACTTTGAAAGTTAGTGAAAGAAGATGTACATTTCATTTCAATATTTCATTATCTGAAAATTTTCTTAAGTTTAAATCATTGACAAAAATATATTGATTTTTTATTATTTAGGAACAGGATATAAAAAAGTAACAGCGTCAGTACATATCCTATGGCTATAGATACTTACTGATCTGACATATTGCATCTTTTACCAAATATTTTACCAATAACTTATCTTGTTTCTATTTTCTTCTTTAATAATGGTTGATATGAATAAATTAATGAAAATATCAAAAAAAAAAAGAACTCTTAATGAAAATAAGACAATTTATGTTAAAGACCCATTTAGACAGCCGCAAAGACATGATTTTTTTCAGTAAAATTACCAGGTACGAGATTAATGAGAATTAATAAATCAAGAATAATGATTTAATAATTATCATTACAAGTCATTTATACGAATTATTCTCGTCATGAATTTCATTGTATTGGATAAACTATAGTCAATATATATATAGTCATGTTTAAAGTATTTCACAAACCTATATTAGATAAGACAATTATCTATAGTCGTAGGACAAGTATCCCCCCTAATCTACGTCAGATAGGTCAGTATCTATAGCCGTAGGATATATGTATCCCCTAACCTATATCAGATAAGTCAATATCTATAGCCATAGGATATGTATCCCCCCTAACCTATATCAGATAAGTCAATATCTATAGCCATAGGATATGTATCCCCCCTAACCAGTATGTCAGATAAGTCAATATCTATAGCCATAGGATAAGTATCCCCCCATAATTTATGTCAGATAAGTCAATATCTATAGCCATAGGATATGTATCCCCCTAACCTATGTCAGATAAGTCAATATCTATAGCCATAGGATATGTATCCCCTAAACTATGTCAGATCAGTCAGTATCTATAGCCATAGGATATGTATCCCCCCTAACCTATATCAGATAAGTCAATATCTAAAGCCATAGGATATGTATCCCCCTAATTTATATCAGATAAGTCAATATCTATAGCCGTAGGATATGTATCACCCCTTATCTATGTCAGATAAGTCAATATCTATAGCCATAGGATATGTATCCCCCTATTCTATATCAGATAAGTCAATATCTATAGCTATAGGATATGTATCCCCCCTAATCTATATCAGATAAGCCAATATCTATAGCCATAGGATATGTATCCCCCCTAACCTATGTCAGATAAGTCAATATCTATAGCCATATGATATGTACTCCCCTAAAACTATGTCAGATCAGTCAGTATCTATAGCCATAGGATATGTATCCCCCTAACCTATATCAGATAAGTCAATATCTATAGCCATAGGATATGTATCCCCCTAATTTATATCAGATAAGTCAATATCTATAGCCGTAGGATATGTATCACCCCTTATCTATGTCAGATAAGTCAATATCTATAGCCAAAGGATATGTATCACCCCTATTCTATATCACATAAGTCAATATCTATAGCCATAGGATATGTATCCCCCCTAATCTATATCAGATAAGCCAATATCTATAGCCATAGGATATGTATCACCCCTATTCTATATCAGAAAAGTCAATATCTATAGCCATAGGATATGTATCCCCCTTAACCTATGTCAGATCAGTAAGTATCTATAGCCATAGGATATGTATCCCCCTAACCAGTATGTCAGATAAGTCAATATCTATAGCCATAGGATAAGTATCCCCCCCTAATTTATATCAGATTAGTCAATATCTATAGCCATAGGATATGTATCCCACCTAACCTATGTCAGATCAGTAAGTATCTATAGCCATAGGATATGTATCCCACCTAACCTATGTCAGATCAGTAAGTATCTATAGCCATAGGATATGTCAGATAAGTCAATATCTATAGCCATAGGATAAGTATCCCCCCTAATTTATATCAGATTAGTCAATATATATAGCCATAGGATATGTATCCCACCTAACCTATGTCAGATCAGTAAGTATCTATAGCCATAGGATATGTATCCCCCCCTAACCAGTATGTCAGATAAGTCAATATCTATAGCCAAAGGATAGGTATCCACCCTAATTTATATCAGATACGTCAATATCTATAGCCATATGATATGTATCCCCCCTAACCTATATCAGATAAGTCAATATATATAGCCATAGGATATGTATCCCCCCTAACCTATATCAGAAAAGCCAATATCAATAGCCGTAGGATAAGTATCCCCACTAACCTTCGTCAGATAAGTCAATATCTATAGCCATAGGATATGTATCCCCCCTATTCTGTATCACATAAGTCAATATCTATAGCCATAGGATATGTATCACCCCTATTTTATATCAGAAAAGTCAATATCTATAGCCATAGGATTTGTATCCCCCTTAACCTATGTCAGATCAGTCCGTATATATATCCATAGGATATGTATCCCCCCTAACCAGTATGTCAGATAAGTCAATATCTATAGCCATAGGATAAGTATCCCCCTTATTTATATCAGATAAGTCAATATCTATAGCCGTAGGATATGTATCCCCCCTAACCTATATCAGAAAAGTCAATATCAATAGCCGTAGGATAAGTATCCCCCCTAACCTATGTCAGATAAGTCAATATCTATAGCCGTAGGATAAGTATCCCCCTATTCTATATCAGATAAGTCAATACCTGTAGCCATATGATATGTATCCCCCTAACCTATATCAGATAAGTCAATATATATAGCCAAAGGATATGTATCCCCCCCTAACCTATATCAGATAAGTCAATATCTATAGCCATAGGATAAGTATCCCCCCTCATTTATATCAGATAAGTCAATATCTATAGCCGTAGGATATGTATCCCCCTTATCTACGTCAGATAAGTCAATATCTATAGCCATAGGATACGTATCCCCCCTATTCTATATCAGATAAGTCAACATATATAGCCATAGGATATGTATCCCCCCTATTCTATATCAGATAAGTCAATATATATAGCCATATGATATGTATCACCCCTATTCTATATCAGAAAAGTCAATATCTATAGCCATAGGATTTGTATCCCCCTTAACCTATGTCAGATCAGTCCGTATATATAGCCATAGGATATGTATCCCCCCTAACCAGTATGTCAGATAAGCCAATATCTATAGCCATAGGATATGTATCCCCCTATTCTATATCAGAAAAGTCGATATCAATAGCCGTAGGATAAGTATCCCCCCTAACCTATGTCAGATAAGTCAATATCTATAGCCGTAGGATAAGTATCCCCCCTAACCCATATCAGATAAGTCAATATCTATAGCCATAGGATAATTATCCCCCCTAATCTATATCAGATAAGTCAATATCTATAGCCATATGATAAGTATCCCCCCTAACCTATGTCAGATAAGTCAATATCTATAGCAATATGATAAGTATCCCCCTAACCTATGTCAGATAAGTCAATATCTATAGACGTAGGATAAGTATCCCCCCTCACCAATGTCAGATAAGTCAATATCTATAGCCGTAGAATAAGTATCCCCACTCCTAATCTATGTCAGATAAATCAATATCTATAGGCATTGGATATGAACCTCCTAATCTTTTTTTCAATTTATCTCACTTAATGATGATTATCACTATCCTATAAATTATTTTTTTTATCTTGTATTACATCACCAATTACTAATTCACCACTTCATTTCCATCATCACTCACCATCATAATTGTCATTGTCATAAACATTTATCACCATCTACGACTGCATCATCTACATCAGCATAACTACCATCATCATCAGGCTTAATCTCATCATCTTTATCATCATCATCAGATCATCATTATCATCTACATAATGTATATGCGGATAACTTTTTCTCTAGGAATATATTTCCAAATATACCTCTTAATTTATGTCTGCTTAATCATACTCATCATATCAACAACATTAACATCATCATCTTCATCATCATCATCATCCTTGTCATCATTGTTGTTTATAATCAGCTTCATCTTCAACAACATTAACATCTTTAACATCATCATCCAAAATGTCATCAAAAAATTGATCAACATCCATCATCATGATTATAAACAACATCATCATTATCATCAACAAAGTATTATACATCTTCATCATCATCATTGTCATCATTGTTGTTTATAATCAGCTTCATCTTCAACAACATTAACATCTTTAACATCATCATCAAAAATGTCATCAAAAAATTGATCAACATCCATCATCATGATTATAAACAACATCATCATTATCATCAACAAAGTTTGTACCTGCTGCCCCTATTGCATGATCGTAAAAGGCGACTAAATTTAGGATCTTATCTTTTCTCTTCTTCCTAACTGACTTTATCTTTCCTAATGCCTCCCTTGGCACCGCCTCACTTTTGGCCTCGAGTTGAGCGTTCGCCCCTGTGAGGAAGGCTCTGGGTTCTGTCCCCTGGCCGAGACACACCAAAGTCTATAAAAGTGGTAGTTTCTGCTTCTGCTTAGCGTTCAGCATACAGGGAGTGGGACGACTGGTTCGCCCGTTGTCAGTATAATGTGACCGGGTGGGGTGTGTTTGGTTGGTGTCTTCGGAGGCATGCTTCAGTGATATAGCACTATAAAAAGGGCAACAGTTCCACTATACAAGAAGACACAACACGAACATACCGCAGTCTCCCAGTACACTCACCTCGCACAACATACACGCAACACACCGCATGCATGGGAGGCGCATGCATGGGAGGCCGTCCTTACATGACCATAGCTGTTAATAGGACGTTAATAAATCAAACAAACAAACAAACAAAAGTATTATACATCATCAATATCATCATCGTCGTTAATCATCATCTTCATCTTCAACAACATTAACATCTTTAACATCATCTTCATCATCAAGAATGTCATCAAAAAACTTGATCAACATCGATCATCATCATTACGAACAACATCATCATTATCTTCATCATCTATATCAACTTGCCAATATCTAGATCTTTATTACCAATCTCATCAGCAGCACTATTCTACTAATTTCACACTTTATATATTACATCATGGCTTGATTAAAATTGAATTTTTTTAATTAGGAGCTAATTGACTTTCTTTTTTCCTTTTTTAGGAATCCAACACTAAGGGCAATTTCAGAAAAAGGGTGAGGCCTTTTTCTATACTGGATGGAACTCTTTTTTTACAACCATAAGAAGCATGGACCATTGAGAGTGGTAAAACCAGAGGAAGTGACCCATATCCTGAGAGCTTGCCACGAGGATCCATTAAGTGGGCATCAAGGTGTAAATAGGACTTCAGAAAAAGTAAAAACACGGTACTATTGGCCAACTCTTGGGAAGGATGTCCAGAATCATATCAGACAGTGTGATAAATGTCAGCGTCAGAACCAGTTAGGGAAGGCATCGTCAACCCTCAATCCAATACCCGTGAATAACAAGGCATTTAGAATGTGGGGAATGGACTTGGTTGGACCCCTGAAAGAAACTTCAAGAGGAAACAAATACATAATCGTCATGACTGACTACCTAACAAAATGGCCAGAAGTGAAGGCGATACCCTCTAAGGATGCCAGCGAGATTTCGTCCTTTGTTATAGACACAATATGCAGACATGGAACCCCCGAGGTGATCCTCACAGACAATGGTCGCGAGTTCTGTAACCTTGTGAATGACGACCTTTGCAAGCGCCTGCAGTTCGACCATAGTCACCACACCATACCACCCTCAGACAAATGGATTGACTGAACGCAATAATCAAACTTTATGCAGTGCCCTCACAAAGTACGTCAACGAGTACCAAAATGACTGGGACCTCTTTCTACAGCAAGTTGCCTTTGCAATGAGGACATCTCGCCAGGCATCCACTAAACAGACACCGTTCTATTTGACATATGGAAGAGAGGCAACTCTACCTATCCACTTGATATTCTATCAACGAGTTCCTCGATGTCCCCCATATCTGAAGAGGAGTTAGAGGAAGTTGTAAGCCTTCGCATTTCCTCGTTTGTAGAACTAGTAAAGACCAAGCAGCAGGCAACGCAGGAAATCGCAAATTCACAAAAGAAACAGAAGATGTATTATGACCAGAAAAACGAAGGAACCATTTTCAAGCCTGGGGAATTAGTGCTATTGAAGAACAAGAGGAGAGTGAACAGGAAAGGTGACAAAATCCAAAGTAGGTGGACAGGTTCTTTCACAATACAGGAAGATGTTGGCAAAGGTGTCTACAGAGTGGAGGAAAGAAAGAAGAAGGTAAACATCAAAGATATGAAAAGGTACAGGACACCAAAAGATGGCAACACAAGTCAGAATCCCCCATCTACACCATCAATAGTGAAAACAACCCCCCCCATCTACATCACCATCAGTGAAAACAGAGGATGCTGTACCACATGCCACAAAAGAAAATCAACAAATCCAGAAACCACGATTGAACAGGAATATAAAACCTAGAGATCAAGTCCATATCTTGCCTTCAAGGAGGAAATTAAAGAAAGCTTCACATCCAGAACCTATAAGAGCCACTGATGTATTCAAGAAGAAAAATGCAGAAGACAAGATAAAGGGTCCATTACCAAAGAGCATTACAGAGTATGTCCATACACTTGACAGCAGTACTAAGGAAGAAATTTTCACCAGATGCGCACAGTACCAAGTGAGACAACCAAAAGATCTTCAGTCTGCATTGGATTCACCGACCTTCTCTCTTGTTAAGGACGCTGATGAGCGATTTGAGGATGACATGTTGGATTGCGAGTCAGCATTGCTTTCCTGGTATATAACATCTCCTGCCAAGACTGTAGACCTGATAACCGAGTTGGACCCATTTGTACTCTCGTCTGCCATTCTTACTATAGCATACCATGATCACCTTAGCCCTAAGGACTTACTTCCAACATTGGATGAAGTGCCTCTGTCAACATTTGTATCTAGAAACTAACCAAGTAAGATGACTAAAACCTCCCTTCAAATGCGTGTGGGCGATGTTACGCATAGACAAGACCTCACCACCCTGTATCAGAAACACTGGCTTAATGACCAAGTGAGTAATCATTCCTCATGAAACTTTGAATGTCCTTTCCATAAGAAAATTCGTTTCGACATATACAACAGAAATTTAAAAAGGACATCCTCCATGATAACTTTAAGCTCTTGTAATTGTTATTTTTTTTTAATTTCTTTAAAGGTGCATTGTGGTTTTGATATTACAATAGGTCATGGAAAAGATATAAGACAAGAGTTGTTTGATATTTTGAATCAATAAGATCAATATTTGGTACAAAAAACAATATTGCAAAAAAATGTATTTATATTCTTATTTAAATCAGAAAAGATGATAGCGATAGAGAACATGATATATTAGAAGCTTGTAGTGATTACTTATTGCATATTGCCAAAATAGTGACCACTCAATAACATTGAAGATAAAACATATTTTCATTGCAGTAATACGTTACCATAACTTTTATTTTATATCTTTTTAGGTGATTCATGCTTACCTTAGTCTACTTAGATCAGAGTACAACACATGACCTAGGATGCTACATACTGCCTTGCTTTCTTGCAAACAAGTGGGAAGATGGTCAATATGATGCATGGCTCTATCCCCAGGTAATTACAATGAATGAGTTATAGATTTGATGACAACTGATGTATAATATATATAAGTATAATTGCTATAACTATATGAATAAACATATGAATTATTCTATTGGCAATTTTCATATTGCAAATCCGAATTTCATGCAAATTTGAATTCTTTTTAAATATGATGAATATACATACATTGTAAAAGTGGATATTTGCTTTATTTTGCAATTTGCAATGTTATTTTTTGTGAAATATACCTTCAGATTTTAAGCTACATATAGTGTTATACATTTACAAATATATTTTGCACGGTGGAAATTTTTGTGATCAAGTAGGCCTTCACATAATTAACAGAAATTACACATCACATAAATTTCAACAAAGGTATACATGTATTGTAATGCACAGTTTATTACAACATTTTAAATTGTTTTTAAGAAATAGCATTTTTTATCAAAATATCACTCTAAAATTACTGTACTTTGCTCCTTTTAGATTCCTCTTGAGGAATTCCAACATGTACTACTGCCGGTTTGTCATAAGCAGCATTGGTTTCAGCATCCATGACCACCTGCACTGTCGAGTTACTTGATTCCTTACCATGCAAGGAAAGAACAGACAGATTCTGTAGACATTGGATGTAAGTTGTTGTATACATTGTAGCTTAATTTAGCTATGTATATCATAACATTGATACCGAAGTGATGAGAAATATATTATTTCTTGTGCCTTGTTCAAATTCAATATCATAGAGCTGTATCATTTAACAGTACTGAAAACTCCGACCTTTTTATCTGTGACATATGAATAACAAACTGCATTAGTCCTTCAGACTTCAGGAAAAAATATATTTTTTGCCACTACAGTGAAATATGAAAATTAATGGGCACAGTTTAGGTTAAAGAGGGCACAGTTTTGGTTAAGGAATAAGTATTTAATGAATGCTATTTTTTTAGGAACTTCATGGCAGCCAGAAAGAATGAACAAACATTGGACTGTTGGCAGTAGCACATCCAATCAACAATCAGATGGTCACTCCTGTGGCGTGTTTGTTCTGATGGTAAGCATACTGTATATTATATTAAAATTCTAAGAAACCAATTTCAGTTATACCTTATAGCAGGATTGTCAAAGTGTCTTAGATTTTTTTTATTGATTCAGAAAATCCAACGTCTACTTGATAAACAAATATCTGAATGAAAGTCGATACATATGTTTAGCAATGTCAATATTTACCCAATCCGCATGCTACAAGTATTACACATTTATGTACAAAGCATAAACAAGCATTTTTTAGTTATCTATTCAGTCATTCTTTTATATATATGTATATATTTTTTTTGCATTTCATGCAAATAACTTTGTATTTTCCATCAAAATGAAACATAACAGCATTTTTTTTTAAATCTTATTAGAATGCTGAAGCAATTTTGAAAGATTGCTCCGCCCTGCTGTGATGCTACAGTGCCATACCCGTAACTACAGGAAACACATCATGAAACGCATTACAGCAGAGTCCATGGAAGTCAGCAAAACAACATGTGACTTGCCTTTTTGTTCTGCAACGTCATCCAAATTGCTAAGGAGACATCAATGTCAAATATGCAGCAAATGGGTGCATAAAAAGTGTGTTGGGTCTAGCAAGTGATCAGAACATGAAGAGCTGTGTTTTCTGCCAATAATGAAATGATGTGACTTTTTGTGATACACTGTACATAATGTTGCCCATTTTACTTTTCTTTCCTTAAAACAGTGACATTTTCCAGACTTGTGTGAAGTTTTTGTCTGACGAGATATATGTACGAGAAACTGAAATTATGTTCTATAGACAACAGTTCAGTAATGCCACTACTTAAAAATATACTTCTTCAATTTTTGAAAATAAATGTACATCACATCTATATAATATATCATTTGGTGAACTTCTGTATTTTGAAAATTCTATCAAAAGAAATAAAAGATGTAATTTTGAAATTTTTGCATAACTGTTTCTCAGATTTATGAGTACCATATATTTGTTTGTTTGGATTTATTAACGTCCTATTAACAGGCTATGGTCATATAAGGACGGCCTCCCATGTATGCGGTGTGTTGCGTGTATGTTGTGCGAGGTGAGTGTACTGGGAGACCGTGCGGTATGTTCGTTTTGTGTCTTCTTGTATAGTGGAATACTGTTGCCCTTTTTATAGTGCTATATCACTGAAGCATGCCGCCGAAGACACCAAGCAACACATCCCCACCCGGTACCATATAATAGTGTTTTGGTAAAACAAAGAAACTGCTGATATCACTTATTTTTCACCACATTGTTGATTGTATTGTTATTTATTTGCCATAATTTATTACAAATATTAACTCGATTTTTTTTGTTTTTATTGTCATACCATTAAGCATATCTTCACGTGATTTTTTATCATTGATTGTTAATTAACATTGAAATATGTTTATTTAAAAAGGCGGAAAGAGTTCAATTGGAATTTCTGTTACATGATCTAGATACTTTACTAACCAAAGTTTGTGTGTATGACTGCCTCAAAAAACAATTGAAAAAATCATGTGAAGTTTTACTTTGAAAAACAAGTATTTCCTCAATCATATCTCAAAACTCTCAACAAAAACATCAGGTTTTGATAAAAATCATTCAAATATATGATGCACATAGAGGATTTTACATCAATTAAACACGGTAGATTTACATTGTAAACTGTGCATATTGACTTACCAAACATGAAGGTTACCATGGTCACCCATGGTCAGTAAGGTTTTTTTGGTTTTTACAATTGTTAGAATGGTTTCTGCTTATTTTTAAAATGGTAGATATTGACTCATCTGATATAGGTGAGGGGTTATACTTATCCTACGGCTATAGATATTGACTTATCTGACATAGGTTAAGGGGATACATATCCTATGGCTATAGATACTGACTGATCTGACATAGGTAAGGGGGGATACATATCCTATGGCTATAGATATTGACTTATCTGACATAGATAAGGGGGGATACTTATCCTACCGCTATAGATATTGACTTATCTGACATAGGTTAGGGGGGGATACATATCCTATGACTATAGATATTGACTTATCTTACAGATGTTCGGGTGGATACATATCCAATGGAATATATAGCCTCTTTATTCAAAAAGAAAAAAATTTTTAATTGAAAAAATGTTTACAGATATAATTTTTTAAAGATAAGGTTTATTTTATAAATTAAGCCATTGTTTGGATAGAGCAATGCAAATTAGTTAATAAGATTGCAGGTTGTTATTTCACAATGAAGATATAAATATTTTACAAAGTTAGGGGAGTGGAAAGTCAATTCATTTGTAGTAAAATTATATAAATTGCAGTGAAAACTTGAAGTCATCATTTGACTTTAGATGATTTCTTGACCATCGATAACCCGTCCTGTGACAGTGACCGTACCATGGCTCTTATCACTATGGTTTTCAATAAACTAAAGATTCCACTTTCCCCAAAGAAGACGATGGGTCCTACCTGTGCCATTGAATACCTCGGGATTATTTTAGATTCTGTTAAAATGGAAGCGCGGTTACCATCAGACAAAGTCGACCGTATAACCAAGTTTATCAATACTATTCTGCACCAGAAATCGTGTACGAGGAAAGAATTGGAGCAACTTCTCGGGCATTTGAACTTCGCTATGAGAGTGATATTACCGGGTCGCTCTTTCGTGTCCTATCTTTATAGACTCATGGCGTCCGTCAAAGAAAGCTATCATTTTGTTCATTTGACTCGTGACTGTAAAGATGATCTATACATGTGGCTATTCTTTCTCCAAAATTGGAATGGTGTATCCCTGTTTTATGAGACAGTTATCACTACTGCGGCAGATTTTACTCTGTTCACTGACGCAGCATCCACTAAAGGTTTTGGTGGTTTTTTCAAAGGGAAATGGTTCTCTGAAGAATGGCCTTTAGATCTACCCTACATCACAGATGGAACTCTCTCTATGGCTTTCTTAGAGTTATATCCAATCGTCGTCGCAGCAGTTCTGTGGGGAGATCAGTGGACATGCAAACGCATTAAGTTTTATTGTGACAACCAAGCTACTGTTCAAATCATATCTAAAGGCAGATCTAAAGAACCCATTATTATGAAACTCATGCGAACGCTCATTATGTGTGCAGCCAATAACAATTTTGCTGTTTATAGTGAATATTTTCCTGGCATAAAAAATGAAATTGCTGATGCTCTATCTCGTTTTCAGATAGCCAGATTCAGGAGACTAGCACCATATGCGGATCTTCACCCAACCCGCTGCCCTCCCCTGGAACAGATTCTTTGGACCAGAAGTTAGACAATTTGTGGCAGTATGCTGTGTCCGATCGTACGCGGTATCAGTATGATATAGGAGTTTCAGCCTATTTCCGTTTCCTCAGACTAAATGGCTCTTCATGGTCACCTGGTTCCATGCCCCCAGTGAACGAACAGTTATTACTGCGATTCTGTACATATAGTAGCGAATGTTTACTATTTAGTCACTCCACAATTAAACTGTACTTGTGTGGTATTCGCTTTTATTATGTGAGACACTGGGGTTTTCACCCCCTCGAAAAACCTAATGGGCAAACCTTTACAGGCTTACAAACAATATTAACTGCCATTAAAAAGAAACAAGCTGGTAGCAGTAAAAGAGTGTGTTTGCCTATTACAGCTAATATATTGTGTCGCATATGCTCTACTCTAGATAGCAATGTCTTTTCTTGTTTTATTGACAGTATGTTAAAATCTGCATGTTTAGTTGCATTTTTTGGTTTTTTTGCGCTGTGGAGAGTTTACCTCGCAAGGACAATTTGATCAAAATGTTAACTTGTGTACTAGTGATGTTATTGTATTGAAAGACAAAATAGAGCTCACATTAAGGAAATCTAAAACAGATCCTTTCAGAAAAGGTGTCGTTATTCACATTTATGCCAATGATTCGAATATGTGTCCAGTGTTAGCTACACAGCAATATGTTAGTCTTAAGAGGAAGATTTTTGCAAACAACCCTTGTCTTTCTTTTTATGTAAATGGTCAAGGACAACCTCTGTCGAGGACCTTTTTCATACAACACATTAAAAGCTTGTTAACCAAAATAGGTTTAGATGCAAATTTGTATAATGGTCATTCTTTTAGATCTGGAGCTGCAACTTCCTCCCATGTGGCTCGTCTCGAAGATCATTTAATTCAAACATTGGGTCGTTGGACCTCAGATTGTTATACACGTTACATTCATACTTCAAAAGATGTTTTGAAAGATGCTCAAAATCAAATCTGTAACACCAGATTCCTACATTAATCACGTATGTACACTACATACACCTTTGTAATCGTCATAGATATTACCTTATATATATATATATATATTTGTACTAACAGACACAGGGAGAACTAAGGCTGGTTATTTCTTTACCTATATATAACATATTACTTTTACCAACTTGGGGATTACAGCTGTAATTATCATAACATCTGTATTTGGAATTTACTTCAACTTTGATTCAATAGTTTCATTAAATCCCCAAGTTTGTTTTTATAGGGGATAGATTTTTATTTGACATTTTTTCCAAATACACTTAGTCTACAGTTTGTTGAAATGCGTTCGGTATTTTCACATTTTCAAGCTGTATGTCCCCATTGCCAAGATTAATAAATTTTGACATTTCATTATTGATTTTGAGTTATTTATAAATTTAAGATTATGATTAATAATCTTGGTTTATAAACTCAAAGTTTCTCAGAGTCTCTATTAGAGTTATCTCCCTTTATTCCTCAATTTCTTTGTTTACTTAGCCTCGTTTTCATTCTTAGGCTGACTTTTGTTGATGAAGCTGGCTAAGTTCATCTAGGATTTCAACGTACCGCCTCCATCCCCGCCACTCTCCTGTGTCTGTTAGTGCCTTGGGGACTAATTAAGTTTGATCGTTATTTCCATATACATTTTGTATTCATGTTCAACTAAGTATATGATGCTTCATATACCTATTAACATATTGTGAAATTTTTACTATTTCTTAAATGTTTAATTCATCTCAATGGTAGTTAGATTAGTTCTGTTTTGTTCTTTTGTATATTAGCTATTATTATATACCTTCCAATATATGCATAAAACAAGTCTTTATTTTCCCATTTACACAATGGTTTCTTGCGCCATTTACCTTCCCATGTTCTTGCAACATGGTTACTGCGCCACCTTATTCCCATGTGTATAATGGTTTCAAGTCACTCTTCCCATATATTCTATATGTGGTCAACCCATATATGTATATGGTTTCATGATTCTTTCCTTCCCAGTAATTTATGTGATTACTGGTCACTTACATTGAGAATCTGTATCTATCAGCTGTAATTATCATAACGGAATTTACTTCAACTTTGTACGGAATTTACTTCAACTTTGATTCAATAGTTTCATTAAATCCCCAAGTTTGTTTTTATAGGGGAATAGATTTTTATTTGACATTTTTTCCAAATACACTTAGTCTACAGTTTCTTTTATAATATGTTGAAATGCGTTCGGTATTTTCACATTTTCAAGCTGTATGTCCCCATTGCCAAGTTTAATAAATTTTGACATTTCATTATTGATTTTGAGTTATTTATAAAGTGCCAATTGATGTATTTGCTCCAAAAAATTAAAAATCTATCGTGGGCGACCATGCAACACCTCCTTTGGTTACAATCCATGCAGAACTGTAGGACAAGTAGTAATTTAAAGGAAATGTTGACGGACGGACGATGGATGCCACGCCATGACAATTAAGCTCATATACTATTAACACATGACCTTGTGGTACCTTTCAATCCCCAATGGCAATCAATTGTTTTTGGGGTAAATGTTGACATATAGGGATTGAATATATTTTTCTAATTTTCATAGTGGCTATGAATAGCAGAAGCTATCTACATATCCCTTGGAGTGCGTAATCATTACATTAAAAAGTTTATTAAAATAAAAATTATTGAAAGGTTATAATATTATATTTAAAATATATACGCTATCCCATATACAATGAGAAACGAGATTAATGGAACAGCTGGATGACAAGCTTCCGCCTTCCAGTCGACCTTTTTTTTTGCAAATGATAAACTATTAACAAGAAATATAGTGACTGACAAAATACAACAAGTGTTGGTTTAGGCCATGACTTATCAACTGATGTCACACGGCTCAGTAGCTACTATGATAGGTGCGCAAGCCGATACAGCAATTAGACAATTGAAGTATGTAATCTCGGCTATGATTGGTTGGGATAGCTCGGTGGGCGTGGCTAAGATAAGAAGAACAAAATAGCAAGAACATACAATGTTGCCACATCTTTAAATCGGTATTATCAAACATATCACCTCTTTAAGTCTCAGTCACAACAGTCTTTTCCATACAGCGTGCCCCCATTACGTACAGGTGTACGTGATTCACGCATCAAAAGTAATATGCACGTACACAAATTGGAAGCCGAGGGTACACTGCACGTACGATAAAATGGGTGTAAAAGCTAATAAAATGGGTGTAAAAACTGAAAACAGTTGTTATTTATAATTTATATATTAAAATTGTCGGAAGAAATGACGAGACAACATCGTCCTGATCTTTCTGTAAGCTGGTTGCTACTGGCGATTTCCCTGCATTTTGATTGACTGATCATGACGACCCATCGATCTAGGTTATTTCCTAACCTGAATAATGTTTCGCTATTTGATTATGGGCGCTATCACACACTAAAGATCGTAAGGCGTAACACCAGCGGTGTTTACTTGTCTGATGTTGTAAACATGGAGCCGTCAAAAAAGCGTGCGATTAGCGATTTCTTTGCGAGTCCTTCTACCACCAAAAGAAAATCCGTGAATGCAACATCGTCTGAAAATGTAGATCAATGTAAGAAAAATTGCCCTTATGTCACCCAAGGAGTCGATAATTGAATATACTGGATTGTGTCATTGTCTTATGATCAAAGCTTGATGAAATGCTTCATGATTGTTTAGATTTTGCTTGTACCCCTAGATTTATGCTTGTACCCCTCAAATTTTCAGAGGAGGGGTACACTTTACCCCTGATGAGAGAAAGTCAGGGGGCACGCTGTCCATAGTAAATAAATTCACAAATATCCACATTTCTCCCAACAGATTAAGAAGAAATGAATCTGATTTGTAAAGTTGTACATGTAACTGCGTTATTCAGTAAAGTCGTATGTTAGCCATGTTTTTCTGTAATCTGTATCGCATGAGTCGAAATATATATTCCCCTACATTAAATCCGGAGACTGACATTATATAACACCTGGCTGCAACAATGAAGCTCTGAACGATGAACGGAGTATTTCTCCAGATGCTCGTCGTCAGAGCTACGATTCTGTCCCTTTGACAGTAGTGTAGCAAAACAGCCATTGGTAAAAAAGATATAATTCACGTGTGTCATGTAAGTTTGCAATTAAATTCAACAATATCCAACATTTCTAAAATAAAATTATTATCCTTTTATCTACCTCCATGGTTAAATTATGTTTGTAAGCACATTTCGACTCGCACACAATTTTTTACTACAAAAGATGATTTCACAGATTTTTTAACTCGAGTTTGAAAAATTATTCTGGGTAAAATCCAAATGATTATAGTGTTTCACAATGTTTATTCTAATTTTGTAGACTTTTTTTAACTGTTTAGGCCTACCTGTTGATTGTTTCATATTTGATGGTTTCTGGTAAATCAAACATGGCAGTGTATGTAAAGAATTATGTGTGTGTTGTGTTTGCCTTGGATTTTGCCTCTTATAGTTGAAGAAACATTATAAACAGCATATTTGTTATTTGAACATTGATCATAGTTGTAGTAGTACAATACATTTACATATGGTTATTATCCGAGAAATGAATTTGTATCAGCCTGACACTAGATCAGACTAAGGTAAAGTGCAAAGCCAGGTAACATATGGCCCGCCTTTCAGTGGCCGTGATAGCCAATGAGAGGCCCTGTTACATTTGGCGCTGGGTACCTCACAGCATCATCCACCTGCTGTGTGACCTACTGTCCAAGCGAGCGAGCTATAACATCAGCGACACTCCCATCACTTGTTGTATTTTGTCAGTAAAATAAGATTTGATTGACTTATTACAGTAACCCTTAGTTGTTTCTATATCAAGAAACAACACATTGAAGATTATACATTAAAATATTGTGGGAGACTTTTTTTTTATTGATATGAAACTGATGTATAAATCACATGTTGTAATATTACATATGTTGAATAAAAATATATACACAAAAAAAGTGAATAATCAAATCAGAGAAAATAAGAACAAAAAAACAGAAATATTGCAAATTAGGACAAAAATTCCACTGAAGTGGATGTGTCGCCTGCACAGCATCACAAAAAGTAGTTATTTACAGTTGAAAATATTGTTAACAATAAGGTGAAGTTATCGAGTCCTGTAACTTTTGAAAATATTGATGGATTTTGACCAGTATCAAACACATCTAAGATCTCATTGATATGAAGCAATACACCAAATTTGGTTGAAATTGGACAATAAATATTTAAGTTATCAAGCGGAAACCATGGATTTATCTGTTTCAGCGATTTTAAAGTCCCGTAACTCTTGCAAATATTGACAAATTTTGACCATTATAAAACTCATTTGAGATCTCATTAATATAAAGCAATACACCAAATTTGGTTGAAATCTGGCAACAAATAATTAAGTTATCACCAGAAAACCATTTCCAAGACGCCGACGCCGACATAGTGATACCTAAGTGTCGCCCTTGCAAAATTTGCAAAAATAGCTCTGAGATATATATATAATAAGATAACTGTATGAAGGATGCTGTAATGAATACCAGCTGTCGAGGGCAGACAACTGCAGTATTACAATAAGGTGTAGATTGTAAAACAATTCATTTAGAAATGATTTTTCAATCATACCTGTAGTTTCTGGTCAAGTTTGGAGGGAGGAGTTGGGGTGTCATCTTCCTTGAGACTATTAGAAGGCCCAGCATCCATTTCATCATTACCTTCCTGTAGAAATATCAGATTTATACATTTCATCGTTACATTCCTTAGAAATATCAAAATTATACATTTCATAATTGTATTCCTGTAGAAATATCTGATTTATACATTATATAATTATATTCCTGTAGAAATATCAGATTTATACAAAATCAGATTTATACATTTCATAATTGTATTCCTGTAGAAATATCAGAATTATACATTCATTATTGCATTCCTGTAGAAATATCAGTTTTATACATTTCATAATTGTATTCCTGTACAAATACCAGATTTATACATTTCATAATTGTATTCCTGTACAAATATCAGATTTATACATTATATAATTGTATTCCTGTAGAAATATCATATTTATACATTTCATTATTGCATTCCCGTAGAAATATCAGATTTATACATTTCATAATTGTATTCCTGTACAAATATCAGATTTATACATTATATAATTGTATTCCTGTAGAAATATCATATTTATACATTTCATAATTGTTTTCCTGTAGAAATATCAGTTTTATACATTTCATAATTGTATTCCTGTAGAAATATCAGTTTTATACATTTCATAATTGTATTCCTGTAGAAATATCAGATTTATACATTTCATAATTGTATTCCTGTAGAAATATCAGTTTTATACATTTCATAATTGTATTCCTGTAGAAATATCAGTTTTATACATTTCATAATTGCATTCCTGTAGAAATATCAGATTTATACATTTCATAATTATATTCCCGTAGAAATATCAGATTTATACATTTTACAATTGTATTCCTGTACAAATATCAGATTTATACATTATACAAGAGGCCCAGAGGGCCTGTATCGCTCACCTGGTTTTTTGTTAGTAATTATCACAAGACTTTGACAATTAGAAAAATAAGCAAAATTGACTCCCAAAGTTTAATTTTGAATCACAACCATACAATGATGCTCTTGATACCATACAAATATGCTATCCAATACATAGGTTCAGAGACAAAGTAATTTATATGAAAGTAGTAGCCTAATTGACCTTTTTGACCTCGCATCTACTGCCGTCTAAGGCCCCGGGGGTCAGCCCTATCATTTGTACAATTTCAAATCCCAACCCTATAAGGATGCTACCATTGCATTATAAGTGCTCTTCCATTCTTAGTTGCAGAAAAAAAGTCGTTTGTATGGAAATAGCTAAATTAACCCCTTTTGACCCCACCCTTCAGGCCCCCGGGGGGTCAGCCCAATCATTTGCAAAATTTTGAATCCAAACCCTATAAGGATGTAACCATTGCATTATGAGCGTAATCCCATGTTAAGATGCAGAGAAAAAATTATTTATATGGAAATTGACCACTTTTGACCCCGCCCCTCAGGCCCCCAGGGGTCAGCCCTATCATTTACACAATTTGGAATTTCCACCCTATAAGGATGCTACCATTGCATTATGGGTGCTATACCATGCTTAATTGCAGAGAAGAAGTCATTTATATGGAAATAGCCAAATTGACCCCTTTTGACCCCACCCCTCAGGCCCCCGGGGTGTCAGCCCTATCATTTGCACAATTTTGAATCCCCACACTATAAGGATGCTACCATTGCATTATGGGTGCTATCTCATGCTTGGTTTCAGAGAAGTTGTTTATATGGAAATAGCCAAATTGACCCCTTTTGACCCCGCCCCTCAGGCCCCCTGGGGGTCAGCCCAATCATTTGTACAATTTGGAATCCCCACCCTATAAGGATGCTACCATTGCATTATGGGTGCTATACCACGCTTAGTTGCAGAGAAGAAGTCATTTATATGGAAAAAGCCAAATTGATCCCTTTTGACCCCGCCCCTCAAGCCCCCGGGGGGGTCAGCCCTATCATTTGCACAATTTTGAATCCCCACCCTATAAGGATGCTACCATTGCATTATGGGTGCTATACCATGCTTAGTTTCAGAGAAGAAGTCGTTTATATGGAAATAGCCAAATTGGCCCCTTTTGACCCCGCCCCTCAGGCCCCCGGGGGGTCAGCCCAATCATTTGCACAATTTTGAATCCCCACACTATAAGGATGCTACCATTGTATTATGGGTGCTATACCATGCTTAGTTTCAGAGAGGAAGTCGTTTATGTGGAAATAGCCAAATTGGCCCTTTTGACCCCGCCCCTCAGGCCCCCTGGGGGTCAGCCCCATCATTTGCACAATTTGGAATCCCCACCCTATAAGTATGCTACCAATGCATTATGGGTGCTATACCATGTTTAATTTCAGAGAAGAAGTCGTTTATATGGAAATAGCCAAATTGGCCCCTTTTGACCCCGCCCCTCAGGCCCCCGGGAGGTCAGCCCCATCATTTGTACAATTTTGAATCCCCTCCCTATAAGGATACTACCATTGCATTATAGGTGCTATCTCATGCTTGGTTTCAGAGAAGTTGTTTATATGGAAATAGCCAAATTGACCCCTTTTGGCCCTGCCCCTCAGGCCCCCGGGGGATCAGCCCCATCATTTGTACAATTTTCAGTTAGTAGCCCATAAGGATGCTACCAGTCAAATTTTGTTGAAATCCGACCAGCAGTTATTGAGAAGAAGTCGATTGTTGACGGACGCCAAACGCCAGACGCCGGACGCTGCGGTATCCCATAAACTCACCGCGGTCCTTCGGACCAGATGAGCTAATAATTGTATTCCTGTAGAAATATCAGTTTTATACATTTTATTATTGCATTCCTGTAGAAATATCAGTTTTATACATTTCATAATTATTTTCCTGTAGAAATATCAGATTTATACATTTAATAATTGTATTCCTGTACAAGTATCAGATTTGTACATTATATAATTGTATTCCTGTAGAAATATCAGATTTATACATTCATTATTGCATTCCTGTAGAAACATCAGTTTTATACATTTCATAATTGTATTCCTGTACAAATATCAGATTTATACATTATATAATTGTATTCCTGTAGAAATATCAGATTTATATATTTCATAATTGTTTTCCTGTAGAAATATCAGTTTTATTAGGGCTTTTCACTATTTGTGAAAAGACCTATTGTTTTCGTTAAGTTTCTTATTCTTATTATTAAGGCTTTTCACTATTTGTGAAAAGACCTATTGTTTTCTTTAAGTTTCTTATTCTTATTCTTATTATTCTTATTATTATTCTTCTTCCTGATTTTGTGAACGCTCTATCAGTCAAACGAGATGTTTAAAATATAATTGTCGAAATTTGCAGAAAATTCTTAGTTAAATATTAATTACGTCATAAAAATTTAATTCAGTATGTGAAAATCATGTATCTGAAGGTGTTCCACGAACAAAATTAAGTAGGTCAAAATTTCCAAAATGGCCGCCATGACGTAAAACATAAAAACACAAAATCTGCTATAATTCGAAAAGTATGAAAGCTATTTCAAATCTGAAGGTATTTTATTGTAGGAAATGGAAATATCTAACTTTTACTCAATACATGTTTCCACAAAATATATCTCGTTAAAAAGCTCGCTATTAGTTCAAAGTTTACCAAAAATGACTATTTTTAGATTTTTTTTTATTATTCATTTTGTCCGCAACTTTTTTCAATACATCGATTCAAGATGTTATTTTGAAGGTTTTGATGTCTTCAAAAATAAAATTGGTCCACTAATTAATTTTTTATGACGTAATTTATATTTAACTAAGAATTTTTTGCAAATTTCGACAATTATATTTTAAACATCTCCTTTGATTCCACCAGTCCGATCAAGCCCAAACTCACACAAGATATTCCATTTATTACCGTGACTAATTCTTGTTAATATGGTGTTGATTCAAATTCAAATATGGCCGCAATGACGTCACTTCCGGTTTAACATAGACAGCCATAACTCGTTAACTACTGGGCCAATTTCTTTCATTTTTTTTATATGTGATGTAGAATAGCATACTGAAAAACTTTGTAATCGTACATTTTTCTCTAAAATGTCAACTTCTGGTTGTTTATTGACTCATAGTGCAAAATCGCCCTTTTTCGGTGAAAATCACGAAAAAAATCTACTTGTCAAGTTCTACATGGTATAGAGGCTTCATGTTTTGCATGCAGTAAGCTTAGATAGTTGACTATCGGGTTTGAAAAAATAAACGAGCTTGACCTTCATCCAAGGTCACAGAGTGCGTGTGATTGTAGAGTTATGAAAATAATCCTGTGAAAATTCAGCTCATTGAGACAGCCGTAGCTCGTTAACCACAGAGCCAATTATTTTCATTTTTGGATATGTTATGTAGAATCAAAAATGAAACAATTCATTTCCCTACAACTTTTCTGTAAAACGTCAACTTCCAGTTGGAAATAAGGGACAAAGTTCAAAAATGCAATTTTTCGACAAAATCATTAAAAAATCTTCTCAATTTCTAGAAGGCCTAGAGACCTAATATTAAGCATGAAGCATGCTGACATAAATGCCTACCAAGTTTGTTAATTTGATTGACCTTGACCTATATCAAAGGGCACTCGGGCTAACAATCCTAAAATCTTCAAATGACTTATTGTAAAGTTCTGAAAGGCCTAAGAATTGGTATTGGACTTTTGGTACGTTGAAACTAAGCGCTACCAAGTGTTTTATAAATGACCTTGAACAAAGTAGCTTTTAGGTGAAAAGCCCGTCAAATTGTCCCGGTGACAATTTCTAGTCAGTTTCTTTTCTTATTCTTATTCTTATTATTATTCTTCTTCCTGTTTTTGTGAACGCTCTATCGGACAAACGGTAAGACATAGGATAAAAATTATTTCAGTATGCTTAAGCCATGTAAGTGGAGGTGTTCCATGAACAAAATTAAGTAGGTCAAAAAATCCAATATGGCCGCCATGACGAAAAACCTAAAAACACAAAAACTGCTATAACTCAATAAGTATGAAAGCTATTTCAAATCTGAAGAAATTTTATGGTAGGGGATGGATATATCTAACTTATACCCATGACATCTTTCCACAAAATATGTCTCATTAAAAAGCTCGCTGGAGGTCAAAGTTTACCTAATGTTACTATTTTTAGATTTTTTTTCATTATTCAATTTTCGTCAATTTTTTTGCATCACATCGATGCAGTATGCCAATTTGAAGACTTTAATGTCTTCAAACTTAAAATTGATCCACTAATTAATTTTTTATGACATATTTAATATTTAACTAAGATTTTATTGCAAATTTCGACAATTATATTTGAAACATCTCCTCTGATTCCACCAGTCCGATCAAGCCCAAACTCACACAAGATCTTCCACTTATTACCATGTCTAATTCTTATTAATATGGTGTTGATTCAAATTCAGATATGGCTGCAATGACGTCACTTCCGGTTTAACCTAGACAGCCATAATTCGTTAACCACTGAGCCAATTCCTTTCATTTTCCTATATGTTATGTAGAATAGAATACTGAGAAACTTTGTAATTGTACATTTTTCTCTAAAATGTCAACTTCCGGTTCATCATTGACTCATAATGGAAATTCGCCGTTTTCGGTGAAAATCACAAAAACAACTTCTTGTCAAGTTCTACATGGTATAGAGGCTTGATATTTTGCATGAAGTAAGCTTAGGTAGTTGACTATCAGGTTTGAAAAAATAAACGAGTATGACCTTCATTCAAGGTCACAGAGTGCTTGTGATTTTAGAGCTATGGAAATGATCCAGTGAAAATACAGCTCATTGAGACAGCCGTAGCTCGTTAACCACACGGCCAATTTCTTTGATTTTTGGATATGTTATGTAGAATTGAAAGTGAAACAATTAACTTACTTACCACTTTTCTGTTATATGTGAACTTTCGGTTGTAAATAAGGGTCAAAGTTCAAAAGTGCAATTTTTCGTCGAAATCATTAACAAATCTTCTTTTGAAATTCTAGAAGGCCTAGACACCTAATATTAGGCATGTAGCATGCTGACATAAATGCCTACCAAGTTTTTCAATATGATTGACCTTGACCTATATTCAAGGTCACAGGGGCCAAAAAATCTAAAATATCCAAATGACTACTTCTCAAGTTCTGGAAGGCCTAGAGATCTTATATTACGCATGCAGGACACTGAAATAAATGGTTGTCAAGTTTGTTAATACAAATGACCTTGACCGGATTATGTTTTAGGTGAAAAGCCCGTCAAATTGTCCCGGTGACAATTTCTAGTACATTTCATAATTGTATTCCTGTAGAAATATCAGATTTATATATTTCATAATTGTTTTCCTGTAGAAATATCAGATTTATACATTTCATAATTGTATTCCTGTAGAAATATCAGATTTATATATTTCATAATTGTTTTCCTGTAGAAATATCAGTTTTATACATTTCATTATTGTATTCCTGTAGAAATATCAGATTTATACATTTCATAATTGTATTCCTGTAGAAATATAAGATTTATTCAATATCAGATTTATACATTTCATAATTGTATTCCTGTAGAAATATCAGATTTATACAATATCAGTTTTATACATTTCATAATTGTATTCCTGTAGAAATATCAGATTTATACATTTCATAATTGTATTTCTGTACAAATATCATATTTATACATTTCATAATTGTATTCCTGTAGAAATATCAGATTTATACATTTCATAATTGTATTTCTGTACAAATATCAGATTTATACATTTCATAATTGTTTTCCTGTAGAAATATCAGTTTTATACATTTCATAATTGTATTCCTGTAGAAATATCAGTTTTATACATTTCATAATTGTATTCCTGTAGAAATATCAGTTTTATACATTTCATAATTGTATTCCGGTAGAAATATCAGGTTTTTATATTAATTATTGCATTCCTGTAGAAATATCAGTTTTATACACCCAATAATTTAAATTATAAAGTCAATTTATCATCCCCTTGCTGTATCAGTTTTCATACAAGTATTTCATATTTCATGTAAAATTTCATTATCACCTTCTGTAGAAATAGAGGTTACACAATTAGTGGTTGTTGAATATTGAATTTATTCCACACAGGTGAGTTATTTTTTAAAAGTTACAAAAGACACGAGCTTTAGGGATCTTGGCGCCCACCAAAGAATGATCTATATCTGACAAAGGAAAGATGGATCTTTTCTCTACTTTTTAAACTTTTTCAAACATACTACATATAAAATTTGAGACAGATCGCTTCAGTACCTTTTGAGAAATAGCGGTAACAAACTTCAACTTTCAAAATCCATGATGATTCCTTGGCGGCCATCTTGTTGATCAATCGGTCCCAAATCGCAATATGCACAACTAGGGCCCTAGGGGAACCTACATGTGAAATTTGAGAAAGATCCATTGAATACTTTCTGAGAAATAGTGATAACAAACTTTGAATATAAAAATCCAAGATGGCTGCTAGGCAGCAATTTTGTTGACCAATCGGTCCCAAATCACAATATGCACAACTAGGGCCCTAGGGGAACCTACATATGAATTTTGAGACAGATCCCTTCAGTACTTTCTGAGAAATAGCGATAACAAACTTTGAATAACAAAATCCAAGATGGCTGCCTGGCGGCCATCTTGTTAACCGATCGGTCCCAAAATGCAATATACACAACTAGGTCCCTAGAGGAACCTACATATGAAATTTGAGACAGATCCCTTCAGTACAATCTGAGAAATAGCCATAACAAACTTTAACTATCAAAATCCAAAATGACGGCCTGGCGGCCATCTTGTTCACCGTTTGGTCCAAAAATGCAATATGCACAACAAGGGCCCTAGGCGGAGCCTACATATTAAATTTGAAAAAGATCCCTTCAGCACTTTATGAGAAATGGGGATATCAAACCTTAACTATCAAAATCCAAGATGGCTGCCTGGCGGCCATCTTGTTTTTCCGATCAGCCTCAAAATCTGTATGGCACAACTAGGGACCAAGGGTAACCTCCATGTGAAGTTTGAACAAAATCCCTACTGAAGTTCTCAAAAAATATCGATAACAAACTTCAACTGCCAAAATCAAAGATGTCTGCCTGGCGGCCATCTTGTTTTTCCGATCAGCCTCAAAATCTGTAAGGCACAACTAGGGACCAAGGGTAACCTCCATGTGAAGTTTGAACAAAATCCCTACTGTAGTTCTCAAAAAATATCGATAACAAACTTCAACTGCCAAAATCAAAGATGGCTGCCTGGCGGCCATCTTGTTTTTCCAATCAGCCTCAAAATCTGTATGGCACAACTAGGGACCAAGGGTAACCTCCATGTGAAGTTTGAACAAAATCCCTTCAGTAGTTATCAAGAAATATCGATAACAAACTTCAACTGCCAAAATCAAAGATGGCTGCCTGGCGGCCATCTTGTTTTTCCGATCAGCCTCAAAATCTGTATGGCACAACTAGGGACCAAGGGTAACCTCCATGTGAAGTTTGAACAAAATCCCTACTGTAGTTCTCAAGAAATATCGATAACAAACTTCAACTGCCAAAATCAAAGATGGCTGCCTGGCGGCCATCTTGTTTTTCCGATCAGCCTCAAAATCTGTATGGCACAACTAGGGACCAAGGGTAACCTCCATGTGAAGTTTGAACAAAATTCCTTCGGTAGTTCTCAAGAAATACCGATAACAAACTTCAACTGCCAAAATCAAAGATGGCTGCCTGGCGGCCATCTTGTTTTTTTCCGATCAGCCTCAAAATCTGTATGGCACAACTAGGGACCAAGGGTAACCTCCATGTTAAGTTTGAACAAAATCCCTACTGTAGTTCTCAAAAAAATATCGATAACAAACTTCAACTGCCAAAATCAAAGATGGCTGCCTGGCGGCCATCTTGTTTTTCCGATCAGCCTCAAAATCTGTATGGCACAACTAGGGACCAAGGGTAACCTCCATGTGAAGTTTGAACAAAATCCCTTCAGTAGTTCTCAAGAAATATCGATAACAAACTTCAACTGCCAAAATCAAAGATGGCTGCCTGGCGGCCATCTTGTTTTTCCGATCAGCCTCAAAATCTGTATGGCACAACTAGGGACCAAGGGTAACCTCCATGTGAAGTTTGAACAAAATCCCTACTGTAGTTCTCAAAAAATATCGATAACAAACTTCAACTGCCAAAATCAAAGATGGCTGCCTGGCGGCCATCTTGTTTTTCCGATCAGCCTCAAAATCTGTATGGCACAACTAGGGACCAAGGGTAACCTCCATGTGAAGTTTGAACAAAATCCCTACTGTAGTTCTCAAAAAATATCGATAACAAACTTCAACTGCCAAAATCAAAGATGGCTGCCTGGCGGCCATCTTGTTTTTCCGATCAGCCTCAAAATCTGTATGGCACAACTAGGGACCAAGGGTAACCTCCATGTGAAGTTTGAACAAAATCCCTTCAGTAGTTTTCAAGAAATATCGATAACAAACTTCAACTGCCAAAATCAAAGATGGCTGCCTGGCGGCCATCTTGTTTTTCCGATCAGCCTCAAAATCTGTATGGCACAACTAGGGACCAAGGGTAACCTCCATGTGAAGTTTGAACAAAATCCCTTCGGTAGTTATCAAGAAATGTCGATAACAAACTTCAACTGCCAAAATCAAAGATGGCTGCCTGGCGGCCATCTTGTTTTTCCGATCAGCCTCAAAATCTGTATGGCACAAATATGGACCCTCCATGTGAAGTTTGAACAAAATCCCTGCAGCAGTTTTTAAGAAATAGTGATAACAAGCATTGTTTACGGACAGACGGCGGTCGGCGGACGACGGACCACGGACGCAGGGCGATTTGAATAGCCCACCATCTGATGATGGTGGGCTAAAAAATAACTTACGTGTGTGGAATAAATTCAATATTCGATATCCATATGTCGTGAGACCAGTTTCTTTCACAATGATATTTGCTTTTAGCCGATAGAAATACGGTGAGGATAAGGTAACCTGTATTGGCTGAAATATGCAGATTAGGTGTTGTTATATTTTCATCAGCAAAAAGGTACTAATCAATATTCAAAAAGTCAAATTCTAATACAGAATCTATTGGTATAAATTTTTTCTAATTGGGAATATCTTTAAGATGAAATGTTAGTCATTGAACATCTTAATGAGTTTAATTTTTCATAGTTGCTTCAATAATATAAAACTCATTCTTGGACTTTATAAAAGCATGCGCACAACATGGGGCCGTTTCCTCTTACCAAATACAAATCAGGCCATATTGTAATCAAGTTGAGTCCGTTTCAGACTTGTTTATTCTACTAAACTCATCAGTGAAATCCTGTCCATCAAAATGCGTTAACATTATTAGTATTTCATGTCGATTTTACACCCGCATGAACAAGTCACATATTTTGACACAACAACCATGACAAATATGCTTTCCAACACCAGTTCGGATGTCAAGCAGCTATCACAACATAGTATGACGTCATTTGAATATTGATGACGTTGACAAATGATAACGTGACATCAAAGTTCACCATGTCAGCCATTCATAATGCGTACAGAGTTTATACCACATGTGGTATAAACAAATTTTTAATCAACAGCTGCACTGTCTATTTGATACGATGAGAGTTGTATAACACCGACTGTTGTGGAAGAAATACTAAAACTGAACTGTGACATTCTTGTGGATTATTTCTAAAGCTGAACTGTGACAATCTTGTGGATTATTACTAAAACTGAACTGTGACATTCATTTGGATTATTTCTAAAGCTGAACTGTGACATTCTTGTGGATTATTACTAAAGCTGAACTGTGACATTCCTGTGGATTATTATTAAAACTGAACTGTGACATTCATTTGGATTATTACTAAAGCTGAACTGCGACATTGTTGGATTATTACTAACTGAACTGGACTTATTTGGATTATTAAAGCTGAACTGTGACATTCGTGTGGATTATTACTAAAGCTGAACTGTGACATTCTGTGGATTATTACTAAAGCTGAACTGTGACATTCCTGTGGATTATTACTAAAGCTGAACTGTGACATTCCTGTGGATTATTACTAAAGCTGAACTGTGACATTCATTTGGATTATTACTAAAGCTGAACTGTGACATTCATGTGGATTATTACTAAAGCTGAACTGTGACATTCCTGTGGATTATTACTAAAGCTGAACTGTGACATTCCTGTGGATTATTACTAAAGCTGAACTGTGACATTCCTGTGGATTATTACTAAAGCTGAACTGTGACATTCTTGTGGATTATTACTAAAGCTGAACTGTGACATTCCTGTGGATTATTACTAAAGCTGAACTGTGACATTCCTGTGGATTATTACTAAAGCTGAACTGTGACATTCCTGTGGATTATTACTAAAGCTGAACTGTGACATTCCTGTGGATTATTACTAAAGCTGAACTGTGACATTCATTTGGATTATTTCTAAAGCTGAACTGTGACCATTCCTATGGATTATTATTAAAACTGAACTGTGACATTCTTGTGGATTATTACTAAAGCTGAACTGTGACATTCATTTGGATTATTTCTAAAGCTGAACTGTGACATTCATTTGGATTATTACTAAAGCTGAACTGTGACCATTCCTATGGATTATTATTAAAACTGAACTGTGACATTCGTGTGGATTATTACTAAAGCTGAACTGTGACATTCATTTGGATTATTACTAAAGCTGAACTGTGACATTCCTGTGGATTATTACTAAAGCTGAACTGTGACATTCTTGTGGATTATTACTAAAGCTGAACTGAGACATTCTTTGTGGATTATTACTAAAGCTGAACTGTGACATTCTTGTGGATTATTACTAAAGCTGAACTGTGACATTCTTGTGGATTATTACTAAAGCTGAACTGTGACATTCTTGTGGATTATTACTAAAGCTGAACTGTGACATTCTTGTGGATTATTACTAAAGCTGAACTGTGACATTCTTGTGGATTATTACTAAAGCTGAACTGTGACATTCATTTGGATTATTTATTAAAGCTGAAACTATGGATTATTATTAAAACTGAACTGTGACATTCATTTGGATTATTATTAAAACTGAACTGTGACATTCATTTGGATTATTATTAAAACTGAACTGTGACATTCATTTGGATTATTACTAAAGCTGAACTGTGACCATTCCTATGGATTATTATTAAAACTGAACTGTGACCATTCTTGTGGATTATTACTAAAGCTGAACTGTGACATTCTTGTGGATTATTATAAGCTGAACTGGACTTGTTTAAAGCTGAACTGTGACATTCTTTGGATTATTACTAAAGCTGAACTGTGACATTCTTGTGGATTATTACTAAAGCTGAACTGTGACATTCCTGTGGATTATTACTAAAGCTGAACTGTGACCATTCCTTTGGATTATTACTAAAGCTGAACTGTGACATTCTTGTGGATTATTACTAAAGCTGAACTGTGACATTCTTGTGGATTATTACTAAAGCTGAACTGTGACATTCTTTGTGGATTATTACTAAAGCTGAACTGTGACATTCTTGTGGATTATTACTAAAGCTGAACTGTGACCATTCTTGTGGATTATTACTAAAGCTGAACTGTGACCATTCTTGTGGATTATTACTAAAGCTGAACTGTGACCATTCTTGTGGATTATTACTAAAGCTGAACTGTGACCACTCTTGTGGATTTTTACCTCAGCTGAACTGTGACCATTCTTTTGGATTTTTCTTAATATTGAATCGTGACTATAAATTTGGATTACTGTATTTATTCCATTAGAAGCCATATTTCTAATAAACGCCCCCCCCCCCCCAACACCTATTTTCTTATTCTTATTTTTCCAACCTTAGTCACAATATCGTTAAAATGCCAAATGTTCACACTATAAACTTTTTAAGGTAATAAATCAACAGAGAATCAGCTTTAAAATCATAACAAAACATTTGTCTTTAGCGATATGAGGGTGATTAAACTTCAAAGGGCTGACTTACACTTACTGTAAGTTTAGGGCATCGGGTGATGAAGCCAAGTGTTTACTGGGCCAAAATGTGTTTGAGAATTCTTCTGGTATTGTTATCAATGTGGTAAACTATCTCCATGCAGTCTGGGATATCTGCCAGTGTCCACATCAGTGTAGACGAGCACTTTACAAAGAATATTCATGCAACTCATTACTATATTAGCGGTAACAATTAATATATATCTAGAACTCAGGATTATTGTTTTTCATTCATTTTAAGCAGTTAATCCCCCCTTTTTTTGATAACATTCACACAAACAATAACATCACTCAGTATTAACAAACACTAGGCCTAATCAACACATGATTTAATGTAGAAAATGAGTTCTATCTGATCATAAAGGTCAATATTTGGTTAACTTCTCAAAACAGAACCCTCTCTAAACCGGCCGAAATTCTATACACCAAATATGATCAGTTTAGGGAAGTTCTACTGTATTTGATTCACATATTAGAATTAAGAATAAGGTTTTTGAAACTTTTTAATCATCTTAATTGACCCATGCAGCCCCATCCTTCAGGCCCCTGGAGGTAGCCAGGACCATTATTTGGATATACAGTGGAACTTCCCCAAACCGAACATGGTCTGTGCATAGAACATACATGCCATATTTTTCTAGGGGTGGAAAGGGAGATTGATAACCATTTTAAGGGATTTTGGTCTCAAAAGAGGGAGGTATACGCGCGACATATATGAATAAATTAAATATCTGTTTTTTTATGATGAAATTCTGCATTCATATTGAATTTTACTGAAATAAAGGAATGTGTGGTTTTGCAAAAGTAGTCACATCCCTATATACACCCAGTTCTGGAGCAGTTTTATTGTTCGAAATATTAGACTGGGCTTTTTACAGCCGTGCTACCCCAACTGAGAACGATGCATGTATATAAACCCCTACCGCTCTACCGCTGACTTGTATCAATGTATTGAATGAGTGTAGCTAGTTATTTATAGACTCGAGTACTGTCGCCAATCCACAGGTAAATCGCGGGCGCTCTGGCTATATTATCTGTACCAAACACAATCGTAATTGTTACAAATACCGTAAAAAATTGTGTTACTTACACACCAGTGTACTTTGCACATGCATTTTCTCTTAGGGATGAAAATGCTGAAAAAAATCTACTATCGGTATATTTTCCGCATTTAAAAATTTGGGGGAAAACGATGTCCGGGGAACCACAAATTCAATGTTATAAAGGTGGTAATTTCATTGCAAAACATTCACAATAAATGCATGACAACTTGCACAAAGAAGTGTTGTATTTAGACGAAATATCATATTATAATTGCATTTTGTTTGTTTTCTTTTATTGGCCACTGCCGTAACTGAAACCGTGAAATATATCTTGCAGAACATGTCAAAAAGATCGGCAGTCCGCCGTACTCCGTACATGTCAATGTCTGGAGATATTACACATTAATAGTTATCAGAACTATTTGAAAATATTATAATCTAGTTACTTAAAATTGCCACAATAAGTTATTAGTGTGTTTGAGATCATTAACAAACTTTAAAGAGCAATCAGATAGCAGATACCTTGACTTGCAAACATGCACATTGTGAGTGAACTCACTACATTTTGTAGGTAACCAGATCCAAGCTGATGGCTAATTATATAAAACAATACGGTTAAAAATGCCACTAACCTTGTAGCTTGTAAGTTTTGCTGTAACAATACTACAAACCACTTATTGAAAATCCTAAATATAGGACAGTTTAGGACCCATCTTGTAAATCCCACGTGTGTTTTGACTTTTTGCACACGGCCTGCAGCCGGGAAACATGGCGGTTCCATACGTAATGAGCATTGCTAGATCTATAAGGAGTTTCATATGCAATTTTACTAGAAATATGAAGATTGTTAAAATATCTAAAGTAAAGACATACTAGTCAAGTGAATGTTGATGTAATTTGAAGAATATTTGTTTTGTTTTTAAGTAGATACAGACGCATTGTTGATGATATATAGATTGGTTAAGCTAAGTAGCCATTCAGTTTCGTAAAGCTGGAGGAGAGGCCCAAGCGTAGCATCCAGTACCAATTTACCTGTGGATTTGGCGACAGTACTCGAGTCTATAAATATCACGGCTACAGTACACTCATTCAATGCATCGATACAAGTCAGCGGTAGAGCGGTAGGGGTTTATATACACGCATCGTTCTCAGTTGGGGTAGCACGGCTGTAATAATCTTTCACAATAACGGATAATTAACTTAGATAAAGTTCTTAAATTTACAAGCACTAATTTAATAAAAAAAAAACAGAATCGTTACAGTAGTATTCAAAATGTAATTTAATCTGAGAGAGAAAAATAGTAAATTTCTTTTTAATTTTATTTATTTAAATTCAGTTACTACTGATAATTTTTTATTATTAATATTTTTTTCTTCTAACAAGAGATCCCAGAGGGATCTTGGCGCCCACCAAAAAATGATCTATGTCTGACAATGGAAAGAGGGATCTTTTCTCTGCTTTTCAAACTTTTTCAAACACACTACATATAAAATTTGAGACAGATCGCTATAGTACTTTCTAAGAAATAGTGGTAACAAACTTCAACAATGAAATCTAAGATGGCGGCCAGTTGGCCATCTTGTTTACCGATCAGTCCCGAAAGGCATTATGCATCAGTCCTAAAAGGTACTATGCATAACTAGGGTACAAGGGGAACCTATGCATGGAATTTGAGAAAGATCACTTCAGTACTTTCTGAGAAATAGCGATAACAAACTTTAACTATCAAAACCCAAGATGGCCGTCGGTCGGCCATCTTGTTTATTGATCGGTCCCAAAATACAATATGCACAACTAGGATGCTAAAGGAACCTGTATATGAAATTTGAGAAAGATCCCTTCAGCACTTTTTGAGAAATAGCGGTAACAAACTTTAACTATCAAAATCCAAGATGGCCGCCTATCGGCCATCTTGTTCATCGATCGGTCGCAAAATGCAATATGCAAAACTAGGGCCCTAGGGGAACCTTTATATGAAATCTGAGAAAGATCACTTCAGTACTTTTTGAGAGATAGCGGTACCAAACTTTAACTATCAAAATCCAAGATGGCCGCCTGTCGGCCATCTTGTTCATCGATCGGTCCCAAAATGCAATATGCACAACAAGGGCCCTAGGGGAATCTATTAATGAAATTTGAGAAAGATCCCTTCAGTACTTTTTGAGAAATAGCGGTAACAAACTTAAACTATCAAAATCCAAGATGGCCGCCTGTCGGCCATCTTGTTCACCGATCGGTCCCAAAATGCAATATGCACAACTAGGGTCCTAGGGGAACCTGTATATGAAATTTGAGAAAGATCCCTTCAGCACTTTTTGAGAAATAGCGGTAACAAACTTTAACTATCAAAATCCAAGATGGCCTCCTGTCAGCCATCTTGTTGACCGATTGGTCCCAAAATGCAATATGCAAAACTAGGGTCCTAGGGGAACCTACATATGAAATTTGAGAAAGATCCCTTCAGTACTTCCTGAGAAATAGCGATAACAAGAATTGTTAACGGACGGACAGACGGAAGGACGGACGGACGGAAGGACGGACGGACGGAGGAAAGAAGGACGGACGGACGACAGACCACGGACGAAAGGCGATTTGAATAGCCCACCATCTAATGATGGTGGGCTAAAAATAAATTCACACAGAAGTTCTAAAAAAAATATACTTTTTCCATTTTTAAAAACGTGGTTATTAGGAAATCCGGAAATTCTATATCCGGATCATCTATTACAATTACCCAAAATGGCGGCCATATTACGATTGCAAAGTTAGTGACATCCATAAAAAACAGATAGGCCTATTTAACATTAAAAACGTGAGTAAATCATTCACAGTTGTAAGCAGTATTTGTTTTGTTGTAATGCTCACTAGCTGTAGTCATAAAATTTATTGAAAGGCCAGCTGATTGTTTTCTAGGCGGCCGATCGGCTGCTTGACTTCAGTTTACGTAATACACAGACGTGAGTGAAAGTGACACCACAAGCCAAGGTGGAAATAGCCCAAGGCTGCTAATTAGGGCCACTTGGGTGTTGGTCAGGGGGCCAGGGAGTGGTTACTCTCGTGCTAAAATTAACCTAGCATGTACACAAATGTGGCAACGAAAATAAAACGGAGGGGTTTATAGAAATCGGGAATTTAGGCTCTCCTGCCGGGAGACAATAAAAGGCTTTAAAATACGGGAGGTTTTGTCTCACGCCGGGAGGTATGGCATGTATGATAGAATTTTGCCCTTATAGAGAGGGTTCGGTTTGGAGAAGTGAACAGGATATCGATCATTACGATCCGGATATAATCGTCCGGAAGTTGTTTTCTATACTATATATTAGGGCTGCCGCGATACGGCAGAAGCGTACCACGATATATTGTGATACACAACAACTGTATTGTGATATATATTGCAATATTTTGACCTTAACATATGTGGTGTCTATTTTGTATACATTATACAAACATACAGTGCTATGTTATGTAGTTTTACATCGATTTCAACCATGTTGTTGAGTAACAAAAATGTTCAAATGTGAATTTTTGTAAAAATTACGAGTCTGTGAAAAAGCTAGACTACAGACGATCGTAACCTAATAATACAATATCTAAACATGATAGTGTCTGCAAATATTTACACTTTTGAACCTAAATAATGAACAAATTTACGTACAATTGTCCTGGCAAAATACGCTTACGATCGTGATTAAACTTCAAAGGGCTGATCGGCTTGCAGTGTTGTTTTGACACGTGTAGGAATTCGAAAATGGCGGCGGACGATGAAGCCTGAAATAGCTGGCAAAATCCCTGCAGCCAATGTATTCACCGGACCTTAAATGTGTTAAGAGAATTATATATTCCGGTATTGTTGATTGATGGAGCGAATCAACTTGATAATATTTCAGAAACTAGCCTAATGTCATATTGTTTATATTCAACGTCATGCAAATGTTTGAATCATTTGAACATTATACACGTTAGTTACAAACGTTTGACCGACATCGGAATCGAATGAAAACGAAAGGGATACCCACATGGCTTCATATTATCGGAAAGGAAAACAAATACAACTTGCTGGTTTTGTTTTAATGACAGGACTTTTTAATTATATCAAATTAATGAAATTATGATACTAAGAAAATATATCGTAAAAAACCGATACAGGTAAACTGTATCGCGGTACAATATTTTTTGGTGGTGTATTGCAATACCCCAATATACCGGTTAACCGCGGCAGCCCTATATATATATATACTATCACCATATGTATGCATGTGCCTTGTTTTTGTTATTACTAACTGATATCAATGTCAATGTGAATGTTATCACAAAAAAGAGAATCATATGTTTAAAAGGAATGCAATACAACGATTTTGACTTTGTTACCGCTTATAAACGTAGTTAGTTGCGTGAATATTCTTGGGAATATTCTCATCTGCATTAGGTAACCTACATATAGCCGAACGCTTCCGGTTACATTTAGAATCAAATATGGTCTAATTACACAATGATCAGTCAATTTCATCATATATATCATTATATGACTTGGTCATTTTCTAAAACAATAACCCATGTTAGGCTCTCAAAATTGAATACAAAACTTTCTCTTTACTAGCTCTGCTTGTTTTCTTATAGTAAACAAAGTACTTGGTAGACCTTCAGTTCAGTTCCAAACAAACTGTGTGGTAGACCTACAGTACAATTCCAAGCTTCAATTCGTTAAACAATAGGCATGATTAAATAATTACACCTACATCTCAGGTATAATTACCGGGTACATACATATAGCCTTCACACCCTTATACAGAGGACTCCACATAATCAAATAACGGTTATTCGTATAAAATTCTGCGGTCCCGATTTTTTCTTTCTTATCTTTGTTTTTCAACTCCGTGTATTTGAATAAACTTTTTACATGACCTCCGGTTATTCGAATAAAATATCTGGGAAATTGTAAAAATAAAATAGAATATTTTTCAATTTCACAATATATTTTAAACGAAATTCGCCGATATATGTTTCAAGATACTTCACTTTACTAGTCAAAATCATCATGGTGACAGATTAACGTTATCGTATGGCTTGTTATTTTATGCATGAATCTGCAAAGGTATTCGACGCTGAAACAGTTTACATCAGCAGTAGATCATTACTTTAGTAAAAGCATTTGCACTTTAAAATATGTTTATTTGTTACCGAAACATACCTTAGTTCGCGATCGGTTGGAGAAACCATGCTTCCTTACAATAACCGCCATTCATTGGTAGTCTCGTTCAACCAGACTCTTGTTGACTATGCCAGACATGTGCGTATCAAGCGTCTAGTTGAACGAGATACAAAAGCATGAAAAGTCGGCGTGCAAAGACTACTGCAAGTTTGGTATGTTATATGGATACAAAAGACACTTGCTACGTTGTTTCATTGCAACTTGAATATGCATTAATTTCTGAAATATTACCAAGCTATTTCGCCCCATCGATCAACAATACAAGAAGAATTCTCAAAACACATTTAGGCCCAATGAATGGTGACCGCCTTATATCCCTATGGCTAAATAGTCTGAAGGCCCGTTAGTCCAAAGGCCCATTAGTCCTAAGGCCTGTTAGTCTGAAGGCCCAATAGTCCGAAAACAGATAATATAACTGGAATCTATATGCGAACAGTACTCGAAATGAAACAAACGTTTAGAAACAAACGTTTATTACAGTTTTTGATGCAAAAGATTTGTTGTAAATTTCCTCAGGTATACTTACATGTATGTGACTATAGAATTGATACAAAAAATGATAATAAACAACAATATGTTACGAATTTTAAAAAATATCATAATCTTGAAGTACATAAACCTTTCTGATACTAAAGAGTATACACATTTTATTTGTACAATGCAATCCGGTTTAAAATCTCCCCCCAAAATATCATTATGCGGACAATTTCCATCATTATGGGTACAATAAACAAGTCAAAGAAAGGGGAAGGAAACGCAAAAATAAGTCGTTGATACATGTACATATTGTACAAGATAACGACATTTACAGGTATAATAAAGGTCATTTTTCCGTAAGGTTTGATTATATGCATCATTTATTCATGGAGCAACGTTAATCCTAATCGGTACTTTGAAGTTTAATCACGATCGTAAGCTCATTTTGCCAGACAAATGTACTTATATTTGTTTATTATTTAGGTTCAGAATTGATATGTAAATATTTGTAGACACAATTTCAAACATGTTTAGTTATTGCATTTGATATCGATCGTCTAGCTTTTTCTCAAAGATTCATTTGTTGATCTAATGTAAACAAGAATCTAACATTGGAATAATTTTGTTATTAAACAAGAGGCCCAGAGGGCCTGTATCGCTCACCTGGTTTTTTGTTAGTAATTACCACAAGACTCTGACAATTAGAAAAATAAGCAAAATTGACTCCCAAAGTTTAATTTTGAATCACAACCATACAATGATGCTATTAATACCATACAGATATGCTATCCAATACATAGGTTCAGAGACAAAGTAATTTATATGAAAGTACATGTAGTAGCCTAATTGACCTTTTTGACCTCGCATCTATTGCCGTCTAAGGCCCCGGGGGTCAGCCCTATCATTTGTACAATTTCAAATCCCAACCCTATAAGGATGCTACCATTGCATTATAAGTGCTCTTCCATTCTTAGTTGCAGAGAAGAAGTCGTTTATATGGAAATAGCTAAATTAACCCCTTTTGACCCCACCCATCAGGCCCCCGGGGGTTCAGCCCCATCATTTGCAAAATTTTGAATCCAAACCCTATAAGGATGTAACCATTGCATTATGAGCGTAATCCCATGTTAAGTTGCAGAGAAAAAGTCATTTATATGGAAATTGACCACTTTTGACCCCGCCCCTCAGGCCCCCGGGGGTCAGCCCTATCATTTGCACAATTTGGAATCCCCACCCTATAAGGATGCTACCATTGCATTTTGGGTGCTATACAATGCTTAGTTGCAGAGAAGTCATTTATATGGAAATAGCCAAATTGACCCCTTTTGACCCCACCCCTCAGGCCCCCGGGGTGTCAGCCCTATCATTTGCACAATTTTGAATCCCCACACTATAAGGATGCTACCATTGTATTATGGGTGCTATACCATGCTTAGTTTCAGAGAAGAAGTTGTTTATATGGAAATAGCCAAATTAGCCCTTTTGACCCCGCCCCTCAGGCCCCCTGGGGGTCAGCCCCATCATTTGCACAATTTGGAATCCCCACCCTATAAGGATGCTACCATTGCATTTTGGGTGCTATACCACGCTTAGTTGCAGAGAAGTAGTTTATATGGAAATAGCCAAATTGGCCCCTTTTGACCCCGCCCCTCAAGCCCCCGGGGGGTCAGCCCTATCATTTGTACAATTTTGAATCCCCACACTATAAGGATGCTACCATTGCATTATGGGTGCTATACAATGCTTAGTTGCAGAGAAGTCGTTTATATGGAAATAGCCAAATTGGCCCCTTTTGACCCCGCCCCTCAGGCCCCCGGGGGGTCAGCCCCATCATTTGCACAATTTGGAATCCCCACCCTATAAGGATGCTACCATTGCATTATGGGTGCTATACCATGCTTAGTTGCAGAGAAGTCATTTATATGGAAATAGCCAAATTGACCCCTTTTGACCCCGCCCCTCAAGCCCCCGGGGGGTCAGCCCTATCATTTGCACAATTTTGAATCCCCACACTATAAGGATGCTACCATTGTATTATGGGTGCTATACCATGTTTAGTTTCAGAGAAGAAGTCATTTATATGGAAAAAGCCAAATTGACCCCTTTTGACCCCGCCCCTCAAGCCCCCGGGGAGGTCAGCCCTATCATTTGCACAATTTTGTATCCCCACACTATAAGGATGCTACCATTGCATTATGGGTACTAGACCATGTTTAGTTTCAGAGAAGAAGTCATTTATATGGAAAAAGCCAAATTGACAGCTTTTGACCCCGCCCCTCAAGCCCCCGGGGAGGTCAGCCCTATCATTTGCACAATTTTGTATCCCCACCCTATAAGGATGCTACCATTGCATTATGGCTGCTATACCATGCTTAGTTTCAGAGAAGAAGTCGTTTATATGGAAATAGCCAAATTGGCCCCTTTTGACCCCGCCCCTCAGGCCCCCGGGAGGTCAGCCCCATCATTTGTACAATTTTGAATCCCCACCCTATAAGGATGCTACCATTGCATTATGGGTGCTATCCCATGCTTGGTTTCAGAGAAGAAGTCGTTTATATGGAAATAGCCAAATTGACCCCTTTTGACCCCGCCCCTCAGGCCCCCCCGTGGGTCAGCCCCATCATTTGTACAATTTTGAATTCCCACCCTATAACGATACTACCATTGCATTATGAGTGCTATCTCTTGCTTAGTTTCAGAGAAGAAGTCGTTTATATGGAAATAGCCAAATTGACCCCTTTTGGCCCCGCCCCTCAGGCCCCCGGGGGATCAGCCCCATCATTTGTACAATTTTCAGCCAGTAGCCCATAAGGATGCTACCAGTCAAATTTTGTTGAAATCCGACCAGAGGTTATGGAGAAGTCGATTGTTGACGGACGCCGGACGACAGACGCCGGACGCCGGACGCTGCGGTATCCCATAAGCTCACCTCGGTCCTTCGGACCAGGTGAGCTAACAATTGAAATAGATTTACAACTTAGAAAAATAATAACTTGCTGTTCGTTTCAAGTGTAAACAATTTGTTTGTTTTAAGTGTAAACAATTAACATATTTATTAAGTAAACAAATGATATCTATTTGACTGTTTATATGTGTGTGGGTGCTCAAATGGAGATCTGCAAAATGCATCTCCGCCTATACGAATACTCTGGTTATTCGAATATTTTCTTCTGGAAAATGACTTATTCAAATAAGCGGAATCCACTGTACATGCCCCTGGACATGGCATGCGACAACTACAGACACAGGTATGTGTGTATTTCACGGTCAGTTGATCGTATCTCAATGTAAGTTATTGGTGTCGCTCAGGTAAAGCTGGTTTTCAGAACTGTATTTTATTTTAATTTAACTATTCCTATCTCAAAATTGGTCCGGTATTCAGAATTGGGAGGGATCAGTTTTGGGAAGTTTTATATAGTATTAATAAAGAGGAATTAATTCCGTACGTACATCACATCAGTGTTCGGTTTGAAGAGGTGATCAGTTTTGAGAAAGTTCGGTTTTAGGAAGTTACACTGCATACGTTAAAATGTTATTTAAGGTTAATAATCTTAATTAATTTTGACTCATTTTCTACGGAAAATGCACAAATAATAATGCTCATAAATAAGTTTTCCCTAAATAAACTACAGTAAATTTGATCTCCTTCTCCACGGAAAATCCGAGACCCCAAGGCCATGAAATTCACATCTTTTGTAAACAGCCTTAAGACACTTCTGTCTATGAAAAATATTTGATTCTGTCACAGCTGCTACTTAATTGTGAGGAAGATTTCTGAAATTTTGGTTGTTTTGAGCCTTTTTGGCCTCTCCAACAGCCCTGTAAGAGTGTGGGGACCATATAATTCACAACTTTGATTGGCCTTATACCTTATTTATTAGAAACTTACAAATTAAAAAAAAAATTTTTTACTGAATATGCTTCAGAAGCTTTGGAGAAGACATCGAAAATGTAGACAGACAAAGGCCCATTAATAGATCAGGTCACATTCTTTCTCGGGTGACCTAAAAGGGTTAAACAGGCACTAACCTTTGCACCATAATCCATCTTGAGAAGGTCATATTTTCCTGCAACTTTCACAAAATCAGCTCTTAGAGCCCAATCATTTCTTGTTTTGTCTGTAAATCTGAAAATATAAAGTCATCCTTTCAGTTTTGTTTCAGACAAACCTTTTAATTTCAAAATTAAATTCTGAATTAGCCACGAAAATGACGTTTCAAATCTTAAAATTTGCATGATCTTACCCTATTTATTCCATAAGAAGCATCAGGGGGGGTGAAATTTTTAAAAGAGGGGGAGTCCAATAAAACACAAAATTTCAGACTCAAAAATGTGTAAGAAAAAACGTATCAAATGCACCTATACCGCCAACAATGTTGTAAGTTCATTTTTTGAAACATTATTTAACAAATAGATCCTAAAATGAATAATTGGTCTGGATGTTTGAAAACAATTTCACTTGATCATGAACATTATATCATCTAGTTTAGCTGGTAAGTGCTGACACAAGAAATACTCCATACAGTGTTTTAATGCAGTCTATATTCACATGTATATTTGAAACTTTATCAAGATAGTTCACTTCATTGATAACAATACCAGAAGAATTACCAAGCACATTTTGGCCCAGTAAACACATTATAAGTACTTATTACTTGCGTTTAAATAATATGCAAACTATGTAGATGACAAATTTCACCTCTGTTTGTGTTAAAAATTTTCATCATATGGTAATAAATTTTAAACTTCAAGAATGCTTATAAAAATCTCACGAATGCATATAAAAATCTCACCAATGCTTATAGAAATGTCACGAATGCTTGTAAATTTTTCCTGAGTCTATTTTTGTTCTTCCATTATTGAATATGTTTAATCATTTGAGAGATTCTCCAATTTGTTCTTGTGGCCTTGGTAATGAAACAGCCGAACATTATCTTTTCATATGTCATTTATTTAATGAACAAAGATCATCACTCAGAACCAACATACATAACTCTAATATCCCCCACTCGTATTTTAACACAAAAAATCTACTGCATGGTTGTGACAATTGTGATGAAGAAAAAAATACATATTTATTGCAATGCATATCAGAATATATATCTGAAACTAAAAGATTTTTTAAGATTTTTCTACTATGATAGGTTGGGGAGATACACTAATAATAATATTCATTTATAATGTAATGTTATATGTTAAAATATTTTGTTGATAATTGTACTATACCAGATTTGTTTGGAGATGGCTAATATAGGCTTTGCCTGTTGCCAAATCCATTTGCATATTTTTTGCAATAAAATTTGTTGAAATGAAAATATGTTTAATATAAAATATAGACTAAAATGGTCTGACAATTAAATACAAAGTACCCGGTATTTCAAAACGTTTCTACTGGTTGTGATATTTGATCAATCTAACACCATACACAGATTGGAGCGTCATGTATGTGATCTAGTAAAATACGGAAGTTTTATTTCAACCACATCTAACAACAAGAGATCCCAGAGGGATCTTGGCGCCCACCAAAGAATAATCTATGTCTGACATATAGGCAGAGGGATCCTTTCTCTGCTTTTCAAACTTTTCAAACTACAATGTATTACAACTAGGGCACTAGAGGAACCTACACATGAAATTTGAGAAAAATCCCTTCAGTACTTTCTGAGCAATAGTGTTAACAAACCTCAACTATCAAAATCCAAGATGGCAGCCTTTCTGCCATCTTGTTGACCGATTAGTCCTAAACTGCAATATGCATATGAAAAAAGAAAACAAGAGATCCCAGAGGGATCTTGGTGCCCACCAAAGAATGATCTATGTCTAACAAACGAAAGAGGGATCTTTTCTCTGCTTTTCAAACTTTTACTACATATTACTACATGTGAAATTTGAGAAAGATCCTTTGAGTACTTTCTGAGATATATAATAGAAACAAACTTCAATTATCAAAATCCAAGATGGCTACCTGTCTGCAATCTTTATGACCGATCAGTCCGAAAATGCAATATGCACAACTAGACCCCTAGAGGAACCTGCACATGCAATTTGACACAGTTCCCTTCAGTACTTTCTGAGAAATAGCGGTAACAAACTTCAATTGTCAAAATCAAGATGGCGTCCTGTCGGCCATCTTGTTCACTGATCAGTACCAAAATGCTATATGCATAACCAGGGACCTAGGGAAACCTGCACATGAAATTTGAGGCAGATCCCTTCAGTCCTTTATGAGAAATAGTGGTAACAAGCTTAAAGTATCAAAATCCAAGATGGCGTCCTGTCAGCCATCTTGTTGACCGATTTGTCCTAAAATGCAATATGCACAACTAGGGCCATAGGAGAACCTACATGTGAAATTTGAGAAGAATCCCTTCAGCGCTTTCTGAGAAATAGCGGTAACAAACCTTAACTATCAAAATCTGTTGGCCGCCATCTTGTTGACTGATTTGTCCTAAAATGCAATATGCACAACTAGGGCCGTAGGGGAACCTACATATGAAATTTGAGAAAGATCCCTTCAACACTTTCTGAGAAAAAGCGGTAACAAGAATTGTTAACGGACGGAAAGACGGATGACGGTCTAAAAAAGTATAGTTTAGCATCACTAAGTTTCACAGCCTCTGAATCCCACACCCTTAAATGAATCCTGCAACAATTAGGTGTGTTGAGGTGATAATGATGTCTTTCAGCTATGTTTAAAACTTGGTTAGGATTGGACTTAAACTATTTTAGAAACAGAGCTAAACGCAAAACTTTGGTTGACAACATCACCACTGCCGCCGTAAAAGTAACACCATAGTATCGCCTTTGCAAACTATCGTCGTGCGCGATACAAAAATCCAAGATGGCTGCCTGGCGGCACTCTCGTTATCTGATTGGTCCCAAAATGTAATATGCACAAGTAGGGCTATAGGGGAACCTACATATCAAATTTACAAAACCTACATATCAAATATCAAATTTACAAAACCTACATATCAAATTCACAAAACCTACATATCAAATTTACAAAAAGATCCCTTAGGTATTTTCTAAGAAATAACGGTAACAAGCATTGTAAACGGAGGGAAGAAGGACCACTGACATTATGATTACCTATACTTGCATGTGAAGTAAGAGTTACCTATACTTATATGTGATGTTAGGGTTACCTATACTTATATGTGATGTAAGGGTTACCTACACTTATATGTAAGGTTAGGGTTATCTATACTTGTATGTAATGTTAGGGTTATCTATACTTGTATGTGATGTTAGGGTTACCTACACTTGCATGTGATGTTAGGGTTACCTATTCTTATATGTAATGTAAGGGTTAAATATACTTGTATGTGATGTTAGGGTTACCTATATTTATATGTGATGATAGGGTTACCTACACTTGTATGTATAGTTAGGGTTACCTATACTTGTATGTGATGTAAGGGTTACCTACACTTGTATGTAATGTTAGGGTTACCTATACTTGTATGTGATGTTAGGGTTACTTACACTTGTATGTGATGTTAGGGTTACCTATACTTGTATGTTAGGTTAGGGCTACCTATACTTGTGTTAGGTTAGGGTTACCTATACTTGTATGTTAGGTTAGGGCTACCTATACTTGTATGTTATGTTAGGGTTACCTATACTTGTATGTAAGGTTAGGGTTACCTATACTTGTATGTGATGTTAGGGTTACCTACACTTGTATGTGATGTTAGGGTTACCTATACTTGTATGTGATGTTAGGGTTACCTATACTTGTATGTGATGTTAGGGTTACCTACACTTGTATGTGATGTTAGGGTTACCTATACTTGTATGTAAGGTTAGGGAAACCTATACTTGCATGTGATGTTAGGGTTACCTATACTTGTATGTGATGTTAGAGTTACCTATACTTATATGTAAGGTTAGGGTTAATTATACTTATATGTAAGGTTAGAGTTACCTACACTTATATTTGATGTTAGGGTTGACTACACTTGTATGTTAGGTTAGGGTTACCTATACTTGTATGTTAGGTTAGGGCTACCTATACTTGTATGTTAGGTTAGGGTTACCTATACTTGTATGTGATGTTAGGGTTACCTACACTTGTATGTGATGTTAGGGTTACCTATACTTGTATGTAAGGTTAGGGTTACCTATACTTGCATGTGATGTTAGGGTTACCTATACTTGTATGTGATGTTAGGGTTACCTATACTTGTATGTAAGGTTAGGGTTACCTATACTTATATGTAAGGTTAGAGTTACCTACACTTATATGTGATGTTAGGGTTGACTACACTTGTATGTTAGGTTAGGGTTACCTATACTTGTATGTTATGTTAGGGTTACCTATACTTGTATGTTAGGTTAGGGTTACCTATACTTGTATGTGATGTTAGGGTTACCTACACTTGTATGTAAGGTTAGGGTTACCTACACTTATATGTGATGTTAGGGTTGACTACACTTGTATGTTAGGTTAGGGTTACCTATACTTGTATGTTAGGTTAGGGTTACCTATACTTGTATGTGATGTTAGGGTTACCTACACTTGTATGTAATGTTAGGGTTACCTATACTTGTATGTGATGTTAGGGTTACCTTTACTTGTATGTGATGTAAGGGTTACCTACACTTATATGTAAGGTTAGGGTTATCTATACTTGTATGTAATGTTAGGGGTATCTATACTTGTATGTGATGTTAGGGTTACCTACACTTGCATGTGATGTTAGGGTTACCTATTCTTATATGTAATGTAAGGGTTAAATATACTTGTATATGATGTTAGGGTTACCTATATTTATATGTGATGATAGGGTTACCTACACTTGTATGTATAGTTAGGGTTACTTATACTTGTATGTGATGTAAGGGTTACCTACACTTGTATGTAATTTTAGGGTTACCTATACTCGTATGTGATGTTAGGGTTACTTACACTTGTATGTAATGCTAGGGTTACCTACACTAATATATGATGTTAGGGTTATCTGCACTTATATGTGATGTTAGGGTTACCTATACTTGTATGTAAGGTTAGGGTAAACTACACTTATATGTGATGTTAGGGTTACTTATACTTGTATGTGATGTTAGGGTTACCTATACTTGTATGTGATGTTAGGGTTACCTATACTTGTATGTGATGTTAGGGTAACATCCACTTGTATGTAAGGTTAGGGTTACCTATACTTGTATGTAATGTAAGGGTTATCTACACTTCTAAGTTATGTTAGGGTTATCTACACTTATATGTTATGTACGGGTTATCTACACTTATATGTTATGTTAGGGTTACCTATACTTATATGTAAGGTTAGGGTTACCTACACTTGTATGTGATGTTAGGGTTACCTACACTTGTATGTGATGTTAGGGTTACCTATACTTGTATGTGATGTTAGGGTTACCTATACTTGTATGTGATGTTAGGGTTACCTATACTTGTATGTGATGTTAGGGTTACCTATACTTGTATGTGATGTTAGGGTTACCTACACTTGTATGTAAGGTTAGGGTTACCTATACTTGTATGTAATGTTAGGGTTATCTACACTTGTATGTTATGTACGGGTTATCTACACTTATGTGTTATGTTTAGGGTTACCTATACTTATGTAGTTAGGTTACCTTTATATGTAAGGTTAGGGTTACCTTTACTTGTATGTTAGGTTAGGGTTACCTACACTTGTATGTGATGTTAGGGTTACCTATACTTGTATGTGATGTTAGGGTTACCTATACTTGTATGTGATGTTAGGGTTACCTACACTTGTATGTGATGTTAGGGTTACCTATACTTGTATGTGATGTTAGGGTTACCTATACTTGTATGTGATGTTAGGGTTACCTATACTTGTATGTAATGTTAGGGTTACCTATACTTGTATGTAATGTTTGGGTTACCTATACTTGTATGTGATGTTAGGGTTACCTATACTTGTATGTAAGGTTAGGGTTACCTATACTTGTATGTGATGTTAGGGTTACCTATACTTGTATGTGATGTTAGGGTTACCTATACTTGTATGTGATGTTATGGTTACTTATACTTGTATGTGATATTAGGGTTACTTATACTTGTATGTGATGTTAGGGTTACCTATACTTTATGTGATGTTAGGGTTACATATACTTATATGTGATGTTAGGGTTACCTATACTTGTATGTGATGTTAGGGTTACTTATACTTGTATGTGATGTTAGGGTTACTTATACTTGTATGTGATGTTAGGGTTACCTATACTTGTATGTGATGTTAGGGTTACCTATACTTGTATGTGATGTTAGGGTTACCTATACTTGTATGTGATGTTAGGGTTACCTATACTTGTATGTGATGTTAGGGTTACCTATACTTGTATGTGATGTTAGGGTTACCTATACTTGTATGTGATGTTAGGGTTACCTAAACTTGTATGTAATGTTTGGGTTACCTATACTTCTATGTGTTGTTAGGGTTACATATACTTATATGTAAGGTTAGGGTTACCTATATTTGCATGTAAGGTTAGGGTTACCTATGCTTGTATGTGATATAAGGGGAACCTACACTTGTATGTGATGTTAGGGTTACCTATACTTGTATGTGATGTTAAAGTTACCTATACTTTCTGTGATGTTAAGGTTACATATACTTATATGTGATGTTAGGGTTACCTATACTTGTATGTAAGGTTAGGTAATCTACACTTGTATGTGATGTTAGGGTAAAATACACTTGTATGTGATGTTAGGGTTACTATACTTGTATGTGATGTTAGGGTTACTTATACTTGTATGTGATGTTAGGGTTACCTATACTACTATGTGATGTTAGGGTTACCTATACTTGTATGTGATGTTAGGGTTACCTATACTAGTATGTGATGTTAGGGTAACCTACACTTGTATGTAATGTTAGGGTAACCAATACTTGTATGTAATGTTAGGGTTACTTATACTTGTATGTGATGTTAGGGTTACCTACACTTGTATGTGATGTTAGGGTTACATATACTTGTATGAAAGGTTAGGGTTACCAATAGTTGTATGTGATGTTAGGGTTACCTATACTTCTATCTGATGTTAGGGTTACATATACTTATAGGTAAGGTAAGGTTTTTTAATAACTACACTTGTATGTGATGTTAGGGTAACCTATACTTGTATGTGATGTTAGGGTTACTATACTTGTATGTGATGTTAGGGTTACCTATACTTGTATGTAAGGTTAGGGTTACCTATACTTGTATGTGATGTTAGGGTTACCTATACTTGTATGTGATGTTAGGGTTACCTATACTTGTATGTGATGTTAGGGTTACCTATACTTGTATGTGATGTTAGGGTTACCTATACTTGTATGTGATGTTAGGGTTACCTATACTTGTATGTGATGTTAGGGTTACCTATACTTGTATGTGATGTTAGGGTTACCTATACTTGTATGTGATGTTAGGGTTACCTATACTTGTATGTAATGTTAGGGTTACCTATACTTGTATGTGATGTTAGGGTTACCTATACTTGTATGTGATGTTAGGGTTACCTACACTTGTATGTGATGTTAGGGTTACCTACACTTGTATGTGATGTTAGGGTTGCTTACAATTTTATGTAAGGTTAGGGTTACCATAATTGTATGTGATGTTAGGGTAAAATACACTTGTATGTATGTTAGGGTTACACTATACTTGTATGTGATGTTAGGGTTACCTATACTTGTATGTGATGTTAGGGTTACCTATACTTGTATGTGATGTTAAGGTTACTTATACTTGTATGTGATGTTAGGGTTACCTACACTTGTATGTGATGTTAGGGTTACTATACTTGTATGTGATGTTAGGGTTACATATACTTATATTTAAGGTTAGGGTTACCTATCCTTGTATGTTAGGTTAGGGTTACCTATACTTGTATGTGATGTTAGGGTTACCTATACTTGTATGTTAATGTTAGGGTTACCTATACTTGTATGTGATGTTAGGGTTACCTATACTTGTATGTGATGTTAGGTTACTAACTGTATGTAATGTTAGGGTTACCTATACTTGTATGTGATGTTAGGGTTACCTATACTTGTATGTGATGGTTAGGTCTAGTTATGGTTAATACTTGTATGTGATGTTAGGGTTACCTATACTTGTATGTGATGTTAGGGTTACCTATACTTGTATGGTAATGTTAGGGTTACCTATACTTGTATGTGATGTTAGGGTTACCTATACTTGTATGTTGGCTAGGGTTACCTATACTTGTATGTGATGTTAGGGTTACCTATACATACTTGTATGTAATGTTAGGGTTACCTATACTTGTATGTGATGTTAGGGTTACATATACTTATATTTAAGGTTAGGGTTACCTATCCTTGTATGTTAGGTTAGGGTTACCTATACTTGTATGTGATGTTAGGGTTACTTATACTTGTATGTAATGTTAGGGTTACCTATACTTGTATGTGATGTTAAGGTTACCTATACTTGTATGTGATGTTAGGGTTACTAACCTTATATGTAAGGTTAGGGTTACCTATACTTGTATGTGATGTTAGGGTTACCTATACTTGTATGTGATGTAAGGGTAACCTACACTTGTATGTGATGTTAGGGTTACCTATACTTGTATGTGATGTTAGGGTTACCTATACTTGTATGTGATGTTAGGGTTACCTATACTTGTATGTGATGTTAGGGTTACCTATACTTGTATGTGATGTTAGGGTTACCTATACTTGTATGTGATGTTAGGGTTACCTACACTTGTATGTAATGTTAGGGTTATCTATACTTGTATGTGATGTTAGGGTTACCTATACTTTATGTGATGTTAGGGTTACCTATACTTGTATGTGATGTTAGGGTTACCTATACTTGTATGTAAGGTTAGGGTTACCTAACTTGTATGTATGTTAGGGTTACCTACATTGTATGTGAATGTTAGGGTTACCTACACTTGTATGTGATGTTAGGGTTACCTATACTTGTATGTGATGTTAGGGTTACCTATACTTGTATGTAATGTTAGGGTTACCTATACTTGTATGTGATGTTAGGGTTACCTATACTTGTATGTGAAGGTTAGGGTTACCTATACTTGTATGTAAGTTAGGGTTACCTTATGCTTGTATGGTTTAGGGTTACCTATACTTGTATGTGATGTTAGGGTTACCTATACTTGTATGTGATGTTAGGGTTACCTATACTTGTATGTGATGTTAGGGTTACTTATACTTGTATGTGATGTTAGGGTAACCTACACTTGTATGTGATGTTAGGGTTACTATACTTGTATGTGATGTTAGGGTTACCTATGCTTGTATGTGATGTTAAGGGTAACCTACACTTGTATGTGATGTTAGGGTTACCTATACTTGTATGTGATGTTAAGGTTACCTATACTTGTATGTGATGTTAGGGTTACATACACTTATATGTGATGTTAGGGTTACCTATACTTGTATGTAAGGTTAGGTAATCTACACTTGTATGTGATATTAGGTTAAAATACACTTGTATGTTAGGTTAGGGTTACTATACTTGTATGTGATGTTAGGGTTACCTATACTTGTATGTGATGTTAGGGTTACCTATACTTGTATGTTAGGTTAGGGTTACTATACTTGTATGTGATGTTAGGGTTACCTATACTTGTATGTGATGTTAGGGTTACCTATACTTGTATGTGATGTTAGGGTTACCTATACTTGTATGTGATGTTAGGGTTACCTATACTTGTATGTGATGTTAGGGTTAACCTATACTTGTATGTGATGTTAGGGTTACCTATACTTGTATGTGATGTTAGGGTTACCTATACTTGTATGTGATGTTAGGGTTACATATACTTATATGTGATGTTAGGGTTACCTATACTTGTATGTAAGGTTAGGGTTACCTATACTTGTATGTGATGTTAGGGTTACCTATACTTGTATGTGATGTTAGGGTTACCTATACTTGTATGTGATGTTAGGGTTACCTATACTTGTATGTGATGTTAGGGTTACCTATACTTGTATGTGATGTTAGGGTTACCTATACTTGTATGTGATGTTAGGGTTACCTATACTTGTATGTGATGTTAGGGTTACCTATACTTATATGTGATGTTAGGGTTACCTACACTTGTATGTGATGTTAGGGTTACCTATGCTTGTATGTGATGTAAGGGTTACCTATACTTGTATGTAAGGTTAGGATTAACTATACTGGTATGTGATGTTAGTGTTACCTACACTTATATGTGATGTTAGGGTTACCTATACTTGTATGTAAGGTGAGAGTTACCTATACTTGTATGTGAAGTAAGTGTTACCTATACTTATATGTGATGTAAGGGTTACCTATACTTGTATGTAAGGTTAGGGTTACCTATACTTGTATTTAAGTTTACGGTTACCTATACTTATATGTAAGGTTTGGGTAACCTATACAAATATGTGATGTTAGGGTTACCTATACTTGTATGTAAGGTTAGGGTTATCTATACTTGTATGTGATGTTAGGGTTACCTACACTTGTATGTGATGTTAGGGTTACCTATACTTGTATGTGATGTTAGGGTTACCTACACTTGTATGTGATGTTAGGGTTACCTATACTTGTATGTGATGTTAGGGTTACCCTTACTTGTATTTGATGTTAGGGTTACCTGTACTTGTATGTGATGTTAGGGTTACCGATACTTATATGTAAGGTTAGGGTTACCTATTCTTGTATGTAAGGTTAGGGTTACCTACACTTGTATGTAATGTACTTTAATATACTTTAGATAAGGGTACCTACTTCTTTGTAAATATTTGCTTGGCTTTATCCAGATCACCTCCACATGGTACAAGATTGTTCTGGCCATTGTAGCCCACTCGCCCCCATCTCTGCCAAACGTAAAATTTCCCTTTGCCTTCATTTAATAATTGGATGAGATAGTACTTGTTGTTGTTGTTGCTTACATTGGTCTGAAAGTGAAAATATCATATTACGTAACTAGATAAGATAGTACTTGTTGTTGTTGTTGCTTACATTGGTCTGAAAGTGAAAATATCATATTACGTAACTAGATAAGATAGTACTTGTTGTTGTTGTTGCTTACATTGGTCTGAAAGTGAAAATATCATATTACGTAACTAGATAAGATAGTACTTGTTGTTGTTGCTTACATTGGTCTGAAAGTGAAAATATCATATTACGTAACTAGATAAGATAGTACTTGTTGTTGTTGCTTACATTGGTCTGAAAGTGAAAATATCATATTACGTAACTAGATAAGATAGTATTTGTTGTTGACAATTGACTGAAAGTTAAACAAATGGCCCATGGGCCTTAATGATCATCTGACTATTGGCAAAATACAACACCTCAAAGAATATAGTAGTGGCAAACAATTAAGACAATAAAAAAGAACTCTTTTATTAGAAGAAGTTCAGGTTCTGATAGGTTTGATGAATTAGACCATGAATGAAAGTCCCTTGATCCCCACCATTCTACAAATCCAATATCCAGTCTCTAGGTCTCTTGGTTACTTATAAGAATTCATTTTTAAAAAAATTAGCCTATTTGATCACTGTGACCTTAAATGAAGATTAAGGTCATTCAATTGAACCAACTTGGTAGTCATTTGTCCAAGCATGTCACAGGCCTAATATCAGGTCTCTAGGCCTTTGTTATTTGTAAGAAGTTGTTTAAATATTTTAGCCTTTTCAACACCTGTGACCTCGAATGAAGGTCAAGGTTATTCATTTGAACAAACTTGGTAGCCATTCATCCCAGCATGTCAAAGGTCTAATATCATGTCTATAGGCCTCTTATTCATTTATAAGATGTTGTTTAAAGATTTTAGCCTATTTGACCTTTGTGACCTTAAATGAAGGTCAAGGTCATTCATTTGAACAAACTTGGTAGCCATTTATCCAAGCATGCTACATGCCAAATATCAGTACCCTGTGCCTTCTGGTTCTTGAAAAGAAGTCTTTTAAAGATTTTAGCCTTTTCCACCACTGTGACCTTGAATGAAGGTCAAGGTTATTCATATAAATAAACTAGGTAGCAATTCATCCAAGCATGCCAAACACCCAATATCAGTACCCTGGGCCTTCTGGTTCTGAAGAAGTCATTTAAAGATTTTCTCCTATTTGACCCCTATGCCCTTGAATGAAGGTCAAGGTCCTTCATTTCAACAAATATTGTAGCCCTTTATCCGAGCATGTTGCAGGCCAAACACATTATCCTGGGCCTTCTGGTTCTTGAGAAGAACTCGTTTAAATTTTTAAGCCCATTTGACCCCAGTGACCTTGAATGAAAATCAATGTGATTCATTTGAACAAAAATGATAGTCCTTCATTCTAGCATGCCACAAGCCCAATATCAGGTCTCTAGTCCCCTTAGTTATTCACAAAAGACATTTAAAGATTTTAGTCATTTTGATCCCTTTGACCTTGAATGAAGATCAATGTCATTCATTTGAACAAACTTGGTAGTCCTTCATTCCGGCATGCTACATGCCCAATATCAGTACCCTGGGCCTTCTGGTTCTTGAGAAGAAGCCGCTTAAGACTTTAACCTTTTTGACCCCTGTGACCTTGAATGAAGGTCAAATTCCTCCATTTGAACAAACTTGGTAGCTATTAATCCCATCATGTGGAATGTCCAGTATCAGTGCATTGGGCCTTCTGGTTCTTGAAAAGAATTTGTTTAAAAGAGTTTAGCCTATTTGACCCCTGTGACCTTGAATGAAGATCATTCAAACATGATAGCCCTTCATCCCAGCATGCCACAGGCCCAATATCAGGTCTTTAGGCCCCTTAGTTATTCACTCGGTGAACAGGGTACTATTGAAATGTTGCAAGATTAAACATGAATATATTGTGATGTCACTATTACATGTAGTGTTGCAAAGACAAACTGTGGGACTATATATCACAGTATGTACTACATGGTTCAGTTCACGATATTTTCCCCTATATCACAGTAAATACGCCCCACAAATTTCCGGATCAGGTGATATCCAGATTTTTTGAGCGGTTATTAGTAACTCCCTACAAACAAACATGGCGGCACTTACAACCCAAGACACTATGGAATTAAAAGAACCTCCTGCAAATTTCATATCACATATATGAAAGCATGTGTATATATGAAAAAGAGGCCCAAAGGGCCTTAACGGTCATCTGACTACCTTGGCAATAGTTAAATTAATTATATATGGTGTCACTTTGTCAGGACCATGTCAGGATCATTTTCAATTTCTTTCAACAAATTTTATTTCAAACAAGAGGCCCAAGGGCCTTAACATATAGGAAATTAATTAGATATAGTGTCATTGTAGCCATCTTCGATTTTGGATTGACCCAAAAAATAACAACACTTTGTCGCGAACATGTCGGGATCATTTCATGCAAGTTTCAGCCAAATCGCATCAGTAGAACTTGAGAAGTTCAAAATGTGTTTTCAAGATGGCGGCTGCAGCGGCCATCTTGGATTTCGGATCGACCTAAAAAATAACACTTTGTCGGGACCATGTCAGGATTATTTCATGCAAGTTTCAGCCAAATCGCACCGGTAGAACTTGAGAAGAAGTTCAAAATGTGTTTTCAAGATAGCGGCTGTGGCGGCCATCTTGGATTTCGGATCGACCCGAAAAATAACAACACTTTGTCGGGACCATGTCAGGATCATTTCATGCAAGTTTCAGCCAAATCGCACCGGTAGAACTTGAGAAGAAGTTCAAAATGTGTTTTCAAGATGGCGGCTGTGGCAGCCATCTTGGATTTCGGATCGACCCAAAAAATAGCAACACTTTGTCGGGACCATGTCAGGATCATTTCATGCAAGTTTCAGCCAAATCGCACCGGTAGAACTTGAGAAGAAGTTCAAAATGTGTTTTCAAGATAGCGGCTGTGGCGGCCATCTTGCATTTCGGATCGACCCGAAAAATAACAACACTTTGTCGGGACCATGTCAGGATCATTTCATGCAAGTTTCAGCCAAATCGCACCGGTAGAACTTGAGAAGAAGTTCAAAATGTGTTTTCAAGATGGCGGCTGTGACGGCCATCTTGGATTTCGGATCGACCCAAAAAATAACAACACTTTGTCGGGACCATGTCAGGATCATTTCATGCAAGTTTCAGCCAAATCGCACTGGTAGAACTTAAGAAGAAGTTCAAAATGTGTTTTCAAGATGGCGGCTGTGGCGGCCATCTTGGATTTCGGATCGACCCGAAAAATAACAACACTTTGTCGGGACCATGTCAGGATCATTTCATGCAAGTTTCAGCCAAATCGCACCGGTAGAACTTGAGAAGAAGTTCAAAATGTGTTTTCAAGATGGCGGCTGTGGCGGCCATCTTGGATTTCGGATCGACCCAAAAAATAACAACACTTTGTCGGGACCATGTCAGGATCATTTCATGCAAGTTTCAGCCAAATCGCACTGGTAGAACTTGAGAAGAAGTTCAAAATGTGTTTTCAAGATGGCGGCTGTGGCGGCCATCTTGGATTTCGGATCGACCCGAAAAATAACAACACTTTGTCGGGACCATGTCAGGATCATTTCATGCAAGTTTCAGCCAAATCGCACCGGTAGAACTTGAGAAGAAGTTCAAAATGTGTTTTCAAGATGGCGGCTGTGGCGGCCATCTTGGATTTCGGATCGACCCAAAAAATAACAACACTTTGTCGGGACCATGTCAGGATCATTTCATGCAAGTTTCAGCCAAATCGCACTGGTAGAACTTAAGAAGAAGTTCAAAATGTGTTTTCAAGATGGCGGCTGTGGCGGCCATCTTGGATTTCGGATCGACCCGAAAAATAACAACACTTTGTCGGGACCATGTCAGGATCATTTCATGCAAGTTTCAGCCAAATCGCACCGGTAGAACTTGAGAAGAAGTTCAAAATGTGTTTTCAAGATGGCGGCTGTGGCGGCCATCTTGGATTTCGAATCGACCTGAAAAATAACAACACTTTGTCGGGACCATGTCAGGATCATTTCATGCAAGTTTCAGCCAAATCGCACTGGTAGAACTTGAGAAGAAGTTCAAAATGTGTTTTCAAGATGGCGGCTGTGGCGGCCATCTTGGATTTCGGATCGGCCCGAAAAATAACAACACTTTGTCGGGACCATGTCAGGATCATTTCATGCAAGTTTCAGCCAAATCGCACCGGTAGAACTTGAGAAGAAGTTCAAAATGTGTTTTCAAGATGGCGGCTGTGACGGCCATCTTGGATTTCGGATCGACCCAAAAAATAACAACACTTTGTCGGGACCATGTCAGGATCATTTCATGCAAGTTTCAGCCAAATCGCACCGGTAGAACTTAAGAAGAAGTTCAAAATGTGTTTTCAAGATGGCGGCTGTGGCGGCCATCTTGGATTTCGGATCGACCCGAAAAATAACAACACTTTGTCGGGACCATGTCAGGATCATTTCATGTAAGTTTCAGCTAAATGGCACTGGTAGAACTTGAGAAGAAGTTGAAAATGTGAAAAGTTAACGCACGGCGGACGGCGCACGGCGCACGGCGGACGGCGGACGGCGGACGACGACGGACGAAACATGATGACTATAGGTCATCCTGACCCTTCGGGTCAGATGACCTAAAAAGGGGAAAATCAACAGTGAAAGAGTAGAAAATTGTTACTTTTTGACAGATTATTTTCATACCTATCGTGATACTTATTGTATCGTGAGACAAGTATCACAATATGTATTGTATTGTGGTAGAAGCGTATTGTTGCAGCACTAATTACATGACATTATTACATGTACAACATTACGTGCACCAAGACGTCAATATGGCGGATTCTGGTTTCTGTGAACATGGTATTGACATCAAGATAGCGTTGCGAGGTGTCTCTGGAAGTGTTTCTGTTGCAGTATATGAGAAGAAAATGAAAGGGGGTCATGTGATCGAGATGTACTTAACTCATTATGGCCATGTTGATAGGACACTATATTGCTCATTGTAATGATGGAATAGTGCCCTTGCCTTCGACTCAGGCAGAGCCCAGGCGTAGCTCAGGCACTATTGCACCTCTGTACCATACTATGACCAATAGTATCCTCTATTAGGGGTGTAACAATACATCAGACTATCGATATATTGCGATTGTATGCCTCTCAACTCCATCAATCGATGGCAATTTCAAAAAGTCGATAACAATCATCAATGGTACAACAAACTATCATTAGTTTCAGTTGTCAGATATTTTTCTGTAACTTGAAGTAAATCACAGAGGATTGATAAACAGACTCACAGAGGATTGATAAACAGACTCACAGTCACGAGAAATGCCACTTTGTAATCAAAATGCAAACACTGACAATGTTTTCAATCATGATCTTTTCATTAGTTTCTGATATATATATATACATATATATAAGTAACAAACAGTGTTAAAGATCTTTAACTACCAAAATAGCCAAGGGGTACTGAAATGTATTTGAATCTATATGCTTAAACATGTGTTATGGTTAGTAGAGCTTCGCTCTACGCAGCCTTTGGCCACGCAGAGAGCTGCGCTCTTATTAGCACAGAAATTTAGCTGCTACTTACACACAACACAAAATGGAGGATACCTAGTATGAACCTGCAGCACCATATTGTTCTAAAAATATACTGATTTCCTATAAAAGTACTATTCATTTCAAAATTTGAAAACTGATTAAGCTAGATTAACGCTTAGTTTTGACATTTTAATTATTGATTTTTAATATAAAACACATTCCCACTACTAACAGCAAATATTAATTAACTGATTGAGCATGCAGTTCTAAACATCTCAGTAAATATTAATTAACTGATTGAGCATGCAGTCCCGAACATGTCAGTAAATATTACTTACTTGATTGAGCATGCAGTTCTAAACATTTCCGCAAATATTAATAACCTGATTGAGCATGCAGTCCCGAACATGTCAGTAAATATAAATAACCTGATTGAGCATGCAGTCCCAAACATCTCAGCAAATATTAATTACCTGATTAAGCATGCAGTTCCGAACATGTCAGTAAATATTAATAACCTGATTGAGCATGCAGTTCTAAACATCTCCGCAAATATTAATTACCTGATTGAGCATGCAGTTCTAAACATCTCCGCAAATATTAATTACCTGATTGAGCATGCAGTCCTAAACATCTCAGCAAATATTAATTACCAGATGGAGCATGCAGTCCCAGACATCTCAGCAAATATTAATTACCTGATTGAGCATGCAGTCCCAAACATCTCAGCAAATATTAATTACCTGATTGAGCATGCAGTCCCAAACATCTCAGCAAATATTAATTACCTGATTGAGCATGCAGTCCCAGACATCTCAGCAAATATTAATTACCTGATTAAGCATGCAGTCCCAAACATCTCAGCAAATATTAATTACCTGATGGAGCATGCAGTCCCAGACATCTCAGCAAATATTAATTACCTGATTAAGCATGCAGTCCCAAACATGTCAGTAAATATTTATTACCTGATTGATTATGCAGTCCAAAACATCTCAGCAAATATCAATTACCTGATTGAGCATGCAGTCCCAGACATCTCAGCAAATATTAATTACCTGATTGAGCATGCAGTCCCAAACATCTCAGCAAATATTAATTATCTGATTGAGCATGCAGTCCCAAACATGTCAGTAAATATTTATTACCTGATTGAGTATGCAGTCCCAAACATGTCAGTGAATATTTATTACCTGATTGAGTATGCAGTCCCAAACATGTCAGTAAATATTTATTACCTGATTGAGCATACAGTCCCAAACAACTCAGCAAATATTAAATACCTGATTGAGTATGCAGTCCCAAACATGTCCGTACATATTTATTACCTGATTGAGCATGCAGTCCCAAACATGTCAGTACATATTTATTACCTGATTGAGTATGCAGTCCCAAACATGTCAACAAATATTAATTACCTGATTGAGCATGCAGTCCCAAACCTCTTTTCCTTCTGTGAAAACCTCTGCTTTCCCAGCTAAAGTACATTCAGGGTCCACTGGAGCTATTCCTTTCTTCACAATCACAGTTCGCACTGTATATAATAGAAACCTTAACTTTTAAAGCATTTCATGTTTCCTGTAGTCCCAAAATCTATATTAGTCAACACAGAATACATTTCATGTTAAAACTGCAGTCTCTAAAACTATTCTAGACAAAGTATTTCTTACTACTTCCAACCTCTCACAATGGAAAAGTGTGGCCATTAAATCTATTGCTACCACAGTTGAGTCCACACATAATCCCCTTCATGAACAGGAGGCCCAGAGGGCCTGTATCACTCACCTGGTTTTTGTTTTAGTTTTTTGTAATTTATCACAAAGACTCTTACAATTAGAAAAATTACTAAAATTGACTCCAAAATTTGTTTTATTTGGAAACACAACCATATAATGATGCTATCCAATGCAAAGGTTCAGAGAGGAAGTAATTTATATGAAAAAAATAGCCTAATTGAACCCCTTTTTTGGCCCCGCGTCTAAGGCCCCAGGGAGTCAGCCCTATACTTTGTACAATTTTAAATCCCCATCCGATAACTATAAGGATGCTACTATTGCATTATGAGTGCTCTTCCATGCTGAGTTGCAGAGAAGAAGTCGTTTATATGATAACAGCAAAAATTGCTCCCTTTCGACCCCGCCCCTCAGCCCCCGGGGGGATCAGTCCCATCATTTGTACAATTTTGAATCCCCACCCTATAAGGATGCTACCATTGCATTATGAGTTCTTCCATGCTTAGTTGCAGAGAAGAAGTCGTTTAAATGGAAATAGCCAAATTGACCCCTTTTTTACCCCACCCCTCAGGCCCCCAGGGGATCAGCACCATCATTTGCACAATTTTGAATCCCCACCTTATAAGGATGCTACCATTGCATTATGAGCGTAATCCCATGTTTAGTTACAGAGAAGAAGTCGTTTATACGAAAATAGTCATATTGACCATTTTTGACCCCACCCCTCAGGCCCCCTGAGGGGTAAGCCCTATCATTTGCACACTTTTGAATCCTCACCCTATAAGAATGCTACCATTGCATTATGGGTGCTATATATATATATCAAGTGCTTAGTTGCAGAGAAGAAGTCATTTATATGGAAATAGCCAAATTGACCCCTTTAGACCTCGCCCCTCAGGCCCCTAGGGGGTCAGCCCCATCATTTGTACAATTTTGAATCCCCACCCTATAAGGATGCTACCATTGCATTATGAGTGCTATCCCATGCTTAGTTTCAGAGAAGAAATCGTTTATATGGAAAAGCCTAAATGATCCCTTTTGACCCCGCCCCTCAGGCCCCCGGGGGGTCAGCCCCATTATTTGTACAATTTTGAATCCCCACCTCATAAAGATGCTACCATTGCATTATGGATGCTATTCCATGCTTAGTTTCAGAGAAGAAGTCGTTTATATGGAAATAGCCAAATTGACCACTTTTGACCCCGCCCCTCAGGCCCCCGGGGGGTCAGCCCCATCATTTGTACAATTTTGAATCCCCACCCTATAAGGTTGCTACCATTGCATTTTGGGTGCTATCCCATGCTTCGTTTCAGAGAAGAAGTCGTTTAAATGGAAATAGCCAAATTGACCCCTTTTGGCCTGCCCCTCAGGCCCCTGGGGGGTCAGCCCAATCATTTGTACAATTTTCAGTTAGTAGCCCATAAGGATGCTACTTCGGACCAGGTGAGCTAAAAATCAGTATTAGTACATGTCCACGGAAGGGCCTGAACATGTGGGCATTCAACCATGGTAACAAACGCTGTAAGAGAGGGGAGATAAGCATTACCCACCTTGTTCTAATGATTAGGTCAATCAATAGACCAACTAACCAATACTGAGTAAGTGGCGCTTCTCTGTGTTTTGTAAGCAGTCTGAAAAGATGACCTAGCTTAATACCAAACAGTTTTCATATAGCAGTGCAAAAAGCGCCCCTTATCTTGGTCTTTTCAACAAATTAATAATTTTGGTGTCGATGGTCAGGGCCATAGTTTCTCGGGCTTCTCTTTTACCTGCCTCGGATCTATCCTAAAAGTTTAGTTTCTATTCAACACTCACCCTTTTCACCTTCGGATCTACCTGACCCTTTGCCAGATTTTGAAGCTTTTCCTCCACTCTTTGTTGTCCCAGATTTAGTTGCTGGTTCCACCTTGACTGATTTTGTTGCTGCTGTGTTTTTGAGTGAACTGGTAATTGTTGGTTCTTCCCCTGAGGGCTCATCTGCATCTGGTAATAGTATATAGCATCATATAGTCTTTACATTAATTAGCTAGTTGGCAAATTACAGTACTAAGAAACGTATTGCCGTAAATTGGCATATTTGGATGTGGTCATATTTTGGCATATGATACGCAACAATATTTAAAACACCAAAATTGGACTATATCATTCACAAACTATTTACTAAAATGAACATGTACATGTGGATAAGTTATCCAATCACGTTACGTAACCATATAAAGTATGTTCCCTCAACAGAAAAGAACACAAACTACCTGTGAAATTGGTTCTTTCTTTTGTGAAATCACATACATATTTATAAGTAATAAGTAATAAGTAAATTATGGATGCAGGCAAACGTTTGCCTCTATATCCATATCTAAAATTAATATATTGGAATAGATCTAATCATTTTGAATAGAAAATATTCATGTCTGTTGGTAAAATGAGTGTTAATGAAATACGGAGTACAAATTAAGTAACATTAATATAACAAAATCACTGTTCTTTTAAATGGAAGTTGTTTTAGTGAGACAAACTATTTCTCTTCTCCATGGTGAACCACCAACCCAGTAGAAAAATTCCTTAGTATCCATGGTTTTTTTCCTCTTCCACCAGCTTCAGTTCACTTTCACTTTCGCATTTAGTTAAGTCGTTACAGATTTGTACCATCGAAAATCTCTTTGTCTCCAAAGAATCGAGTCGCACAAGGACTGGACGACATTTGGTATTTGCATCTGGTTTCCCTAGTCGAATAACATTCTTTGGCCTCCCTTGACTTCCGTTGATCACCTCTAACTAATCCCGTACAACAGCCGTATCGGCCTCCATGCGTTTTTGCCCATCGTGTCCTGGCTGTTCTTTGATGTTGAACAGGACTTCGTTATCTTCACGTTCCTTCAGTTCCCTCATTTCCGACACAATCGCTTCCATGTTGGGCTGTAATTCTTCCATTTTTAACTTAATGCTGACTTCTTTCTTAATACAATCCTTCATCTCAGTATTGACAATGAATTCAGTTTTATTTTTCACCTACAGTTCAAGCTCTGCAATCCTTTGCTCATAGACCTAAAATAATTTCTTGACACCTCTTCTCGATTTTTCTATCAGTTAGTACGCTTTTCTCCACTGTCACCCTATAAGGTGAACAAAGCCATAGCGTGACTGAATTGGACAGGATTTCGTACTTACGGGTGTCAAAATCCAGGCATCCAATGCAGAATTGTCTGTGACAAAGATGGAATTTCATCATTATTGCTTTATTTTCAACATACTGTTTCGTGCACAGCTTACAGTTGAGTTCCACATCCGTACACGCATCCTGAATGGAGTCATCAGATTTCGAAACGTCTGTTTTTGGTCCAGACTTCATCTTCGCAGCAGATTTCGTCCGCCTTGCTACAGCCCATCCGGGACTTCCGGTTCTGCTTTTTGTCATTTTCAGTTTAACTTCTCCACGAACATCATCGAAAAAAAAATTAATACCTGATCCAGTATGTTGACTAGATAATATCCATACTAGATATGTTGACATTATGTGATAAATCAATCACTTCCACTGAAAAAAGGAGTGTGTGTTATTATTGATATGGTTAAAAACTCAATCACCTTGGCAATCTATATGTACAGACAAAAGAGCTTTATCGTAATGAAATACAAATACATATTCAGAGTTATGCATCAAAAGTTTTAAGAGCACATGAAAAAGCCAAATTTAGACACCAAAATTTAACAATCTTAGCTATATTGATGCAAAAATTTTCCACACCAAAATATCCCAATTTATGGTATTATTATAATAGCAAAACTCACCTGATTGATTTTTACACTTTGTTACATGCTAAGGCCTTTTTAAGCGAATTTTGAAATTTCATTATCATTAAAGTAATTAATTCTTGATGTCACTTGGAAACCTCAATATTATTAAAGTGAACATATATAGCAAAGGCTATTAAGCAATTCCTGATGTCATTTGGAAACCTCAATGTTATTAAAGTGGACATAGATAGCAAACCTATTATAAATTTATATCGACCTGTTTTCAGGTGGATACGGTGATTTATCAACTCGAGGAAGTGATATTACCCAAGGCGGAAGGCCAAGGGTTATATCACTTTCGAGAGTTGATAAATCCCCGTATCCACCTGAAAACAGGTAGATATCTGTTTTATCATATGGCATTAACATTATGTAAACCATTTGATTACATGTATATGTACATGTATTTCCTCTTCATGATATTGAGCAACCCCTCTTCCCGATACTCCATAGTCTTGTTGAATAATTTCGAAGAGAAAAATCAAGGTTGACAATATCAGTTGAGAAAACACCACGAAATAAATTTTACTTATCATTTAAAAAATCTGACAAAAATTTACACACAAATATTGGCAGGGTCACATTGATTCCAGTAAACCTGCGGCTCCCCGACACATCTCGCTGAATGATGACGTCACAATAGATATTTGACGTCACGGAAATTCCCTTTACGCTATATTTGGTACGACCTGGACCCTGCGAATCTTATATCAACCTGTGAAGTGATTGTGACGTCATTTAACATAACGTCACAATGCAAGATTTCTATTGTATTCTATATTACATGACATTAGTATTGTTTTCTATATTACATGACATCAGTAATGTATTCTATATTACATGACATTAGCATTGTATTCTATGTTACATGACATCAGCATTGTATTCTATATTACATGACATCAGCATTGTATTCTATATAGTACATGACATCAGCATTGTATTCTATATTACATGACATCAGCATTGTATTCTATATTACATGACATCACCATTGTTTTCTATATTACATGACATCAGCATTGTTTTTCTTTATTACATGACATCAGCATTGTATTCTATATAGTACATGACATCAGCATTGTATTCTATATAGTATATGACATCAGCATTGTATTCTATATTACATGACATCAGCATTGTATTCTATATTACATGACATCAGCATTGTATTCTATATTACATGACATCAGCATTGTATTCTATATAGTACATGACATCAGCATTGTATTCTATATTACATGACATTAGCATTGTATTCTATGTTACATGACATCACCATTGTTTTCTATATTACATGACATCAGCATTGTTTTTCTTTATTACATGACATCAGCATTGTATTCTATATAGTAAATGACATCAGCATTGTATTCTATATAGTATATGACATCAGCAATGTATTCTATATTACATGACATCAGCATTGTATTCTATATTACATGACATGACATCACCATTGTTTTCTATATTACATGACATCAGCATTGTTTTTCTTTATTACATGACATCAGCATTGTATTCTATATAGTATATGACATCAGCATTGTATTCTATATAGTATATGACATCAGCATTGTATTCTATATTACATGACATCAGCATTGTATTCTATTTTACATGACATCAGCATTGTTTATTTTATTACATGAAATTAACATGACATCAGCATTGTATTCTATGCTACATGACATCAGCATTGCATTCTATTTAGTAAATGACATCAGCATTGTATTCTATATTACATGACATCCGTATTGTATTCTATATTACATGACATCAGCATTGTATTCTATATTACATGACATCAGCATTGTATTCTATATAGTATATGACATCAGCATTGTATTCTATATAGTATATGACATCAGCATTGTATTCTATATAGTATATGACATCAGCATTGTATTCTTTATTACATGACATCAGCATTGTATTCTATATTACATGCCACCAGCATTGTATTCTATATTACATGACATCAGCATTGTATTTAATATTACATGATATCAGCATTGTATTCTATATTACATGACATCAGCATTATGTTTTATATTACATGACATCAGCATTGTAATCAATATTACATGACATCAGCATTGTATTCTATATTACATGACATTAGCATTGTATTCTATATTACATGACATCAGCATTGTATTCTATATTACATGACATCAGCATTGTATTCTATATTACATGACATCAGCATTGTATTCTATATAGTACATGACATCAGCATTGTATTCTATATAGTACATGACATCAGCATTGTATTCTATATTACATGACATTAGTATTGTTTTCTATATTACATGACATCAGAATTGTATTCTCTATATTACACAACATCAGCATTGTATTCTATATAGTACATGACATCAGCATTGTATTCAATATCACATGACATCAGCATTGTATTCTATATTACATGACATCAGCATTGTATTCTATATTACATGACATCAGCATTGTATTCTATAAAGCACATGACATCAGCATTGTTTTCTTTATTACATGACATCAGCATTGTATTCTAAATTACATAACATCAGCATTGTATTCTATATATAGTACATGACATCAGCATTGTATTCTATATTACATGACATCAGCATTGTATTCTATATAGTACATGACATCAGCATTGTATTCTATATAGCACATGACATCAGCATTGTATTCTATATAGTACATGACATCAGCATTGTATTCTATATAGCACATGACATCAGCATTGTATTCTATATAGTACATGACATCAGCATTGTATTCTATATTACATGACATTAGTATTGTTTTCTATATTACATGACATCAGCATTGTATTCTATATTACATGACATCAGCATTGTATTCTATAAAGCACATGACATCAGCATTGTATTCTATATAGTACATGACATCAGCATTGTATTCTATATTACATGACATCAGCATTGTATTCTATATAGCACATGACATCAGCATTGTATTCTATATTACATGACATTAGTATTGTTTTCTATATTACATGACATCAGCATTGTATTCTATATTACATGACATCAGCATTGTATTCTATATAGTACATGCCATCAGCATTGTATTCTATATAGTACACGACATCAGCATTGTAGCATTGTATTCTATATATTACATGACATCAGCATTGTTTTCTATATATCGCACAACATCAGCATTGTATTCTATATTACATAACACCAGCATTGTATTCTATATATGCATTTATTTCAGTATGATAATTCAATTCAAACGTTTCTCAATCACATATCTGATAATACTTTTGTTATGCCAATGTCTTTATGTTGTTTAATCTAGTCACTTACCAGACTTGATCCGCGCTATATTTCTAACAACATCAGTAGCTAAATTTGTTTGTTCCATAGCTGTGATATCCACCCGGTAAGATCTTGCACAAGCTGAAATATCTACTTCATTCTCTTTGAGTTGCCGAGCCTTTTCCAACTTTACTGCGACATCATAGCAGTAGGGATTCCACTTGCCTTTCTCATCCTCCCACTGCCAGACATAGAAACCTACCAGAAAACAAGCCAGTTAAGGAAATTTCTGCCCAAGCTGCTTCACCATTTTAGAATATAGGATGTACATGACCTTAAAATGTCCCTTCAGCATCCTGTACACAAAATTTTACACACAAAACTGTTACCTCCAGCATTCTGTACACAGCATCTAAGACACAAAATCATTATTACCAACATCCTGTACACAGTATCTTAGACACAAAATTACAACCAGCATCCTGTAAACAGTATCTCAGACACAAAACCATTACCTTGAACATCCTGTACACAACATCTTACACACAAAACCATTACCTCCAGCATCCTGTACACAGTATCTTAGACACAAAAACTATTACCTCCAACATCCTGTAAACAGTATCTTACACACAAAACCATTACCTCGAACATCCTGTAAACAGTATCTTAGACACAAAACCATTACCTCCAGCATCCTATACACAACATCTTACACACAAAATCATTACCTCCAGAATCCTGTACACAGTATCTTAGACACAAAATTACCTCCAACATCCTGTACACAGTATCTTAGACACAAAACCATTACCTCCAACATCCTGTACACAACATCTTACACACACAAAACCATTACCTCCAACATCCTGTACACAGCATCTTAACACACAAAACCATTACCTCCAACATCCTCATCCTGTACACAGTATCATATACACAAAATCATTACCTCCAACATCTTGTACACAACATCTTACACACAAGACCATTACCTCCAACATCCTGTACATAGTATCTTAGACACAAAACAATTACCTCCAACATCCTGTAAACAGTATCTTACACACAAAACCATTACCTCCAGCATCCTGTATACAACATTTTACAGACAAAATCATTACCTCCAACATCCGGTACACAGTATCTTACACAAAAAACCATTACCTCCAACATCCTGTACACAGTATCTTAGACACAAAACCATTACCTCCAACATCCTGTACACAGTATCTTAGACACAAAACCATTACCTCCAACATCCTGTACACAACATCTTACACACAAAACCATTACCTCCAGCATCCTTTACACAACATTTTAAAGACAAAACCATTACCTCCAACATCCTGTACACAGTATCTTACACACAAAACCATTACCTCCAACATCCTGTACACAACATCTTAGACACAAAGCCATTACCTCCAACATCTTGTACACAACATCTTACACACAAAACCATTACCTCCAACATCCTGTAAACAGTATATTACACACAAAACCATTACCTCCAACATCCTGTACACAACATCTTACACACAAAACAATTGCCTCCAACATCCTGTACACAACATCTTAGACACAAAACCATTACCTCCAACATCCTGTACACAACATCTTACACACAAAATCATTACCTCCAACATCCGGTACACAACATCTTAGACACAAAACCATTACCTCCAACATCCTGTACACAACATCTTAGACACAAAACCATTACCTCCAACATCCTGTACACAACATCTTACACACAAAACCATTACCTCCAACATCCTGTAAACATTATATTACACACAAAACCATTACCTCCAACATCCTGTACACAACATCTTACACACAAAATCATTACCTCCAACATCCGGTACACAACAACATCTTAGACACAAAACCATTACCTCCAACATCCTGTACACAACATCTTACACACAAAACCATTACCTCCAACATCCTGTACACAGTATCTTACACACAAAACCATTACCTCCAACATCCTGTACACAGTATCATACACACAAAATCATTACCTCCAACACAACATCCTGTACACAACATCTTACACACAAACCATTACCTCCAACATCCTGTACACAACATCTTAGACACAAAACCATTACCTCCAACATCCTGTACACAGTATCTTACACACAAAACCATTACCTCCAACATCCTGTACACAACATCTTACACACAAAACCATTACCTCCAACATCCTGTAAACAGTATCTTACACACAAAACCATTACCTCCAGCATCCTGTATACAACATTTTACAGACAAAATCATTACCTCCAACATCCGGTACACAGTATCTTACACAAAAAACCATTACCTCCAACATCCTGTACACAGTATCTTAGACACAACACCATTACCTCCAACATCCTGTACACAACATCTTACACACAAAACCATTACCTCCAGCATCCTTTACACAACATTTTAAAGACAAAACCATTACCTCCAACATTTATACACAGTATACACACACAAATCAAAGTACTGTAAGTACTAAACTGAAAAAGCATTGATGTAACAAAATTTTAGTTCAAAGAAGGCAAATATGTCATTAGTAACATTTTAGGGTGTGTATTTTCTTGCAAGTCCCATGTCATTATCAAGTTGGGTTATTTATCTTCCAAGTATTCATTTAATTAATTTTGGATAAATTGTTGAGATTGCAGACAACCATTCCTCCTCATATCAAAAGATGAATCTAAAAATTATGAGAAGATTTTAAGAAAATGCTAGAAAATTTCTTTTAGATTTGAACTTTGAACCTATCTTGAATTCAACAGTTTCAACAAATATTTACAATCAGTGTCATGTGACCTTTTCTCTAATGTTTGAATATAATTGTCTGAATAACAAAATAAAGAAAAAAAATTGTAGTTATGATTATTTGATAATTGATCTTGAGGACAAGGTCATGGAGACCTACAGCTAATAACAATCTGCAGTAAAATGACAACAAGGGAAACATTAAGACTCCATTAAGAAGAAAGTATAATCTGACACATGGATATCCCTTGATGGCATTTTTACAAAAGTTCATGGCTTATGCTGCAAATGTTGTTTACAGACCTCATTTATAAAGAACTATGTGCAATGCATATAATATACAAGTATTTTTTTTCCGATGAACTATGTGGTACAGATCTATTACAGGAGGAAAGGGCAAAAGGCAATTAATTAGATAATTTTCAAGAGAAGAAATGAAATGACAAAAACTAAGGGTCAAATGTTCATTTAAAGAATTGGTTACTGCATCAAAATCAAAACTGAATTGATTTGAATTATGTTTATTCAAAAATACTTTAATACAAACATGAAATAACATCACAAATACATTATTTTTTCTACTTCTCTTCTGTGATACACACAATGTATTCAGGCATATTAGTAAGTAAAGAGCAGTTCTTGATACTTTGCTGCAATATTGAAGAAAAGTCATATCAAAGTCAGATTCAGTATGATACTGTCTCTATATAATGCATAAAATGGACACTGAGAATTCTTAACAGCATATTAAAACAACCATTCTCAAAATCAGTGTGTTATTTGTATACATTGACATGTACATTGGACCCTCGATAATCTGGACACCTTCGTTCCCAGCCTAAACCGCCCAGATTACAAATTTTCCGGACTGCCGATCGGTTTTTATGTTTATGTACTAAAATGAATACTTTTTTTGTTATGTTTTAAAGGTTTTTTTCCCATTTAATTATGTTAAGAATATGAAATTAACGTACATGTAATCACACATTATTGGCAACTTGTTGTTAATGTCACATTACTTACAACTGTTTATACATGTATTGGTAACAAGATCAGAAACAGTTGTAAAAACATTTGATAGAGGCATCAACTAATGGGAACAACCAATGGGCTATGTCACCAGAAGCATTAAAATTTGTGTCATTTTGGTGAACACACTGCACAAAGTCAACAAGTAAAACTGTTTAATATGTTTCTGTTTTAGCAAATAAATGAATGTCATTCCATATACAATGTACTTATATGGCCGTGTCACAGATGTGAATCATTGAAATATACATTGTAGCAATGATAATTCAGGCGTGATGATAGGTAAATAAATTATCAGTTTATATTATAAATGTAGGATATTTCTATATATATCTAAATACAAAGTTACTCGACACTCGCTAATTGTCATCACTTGATGTTTTGCAACATTACAGTCAATGGGACAGAATTGTAGTTCTGATAATGACCGTCTGTCAGAACATATATAGTGTGTTTTCATTCAAGCCAAGAAAACTCTTTTTGTTTGTATGAATTTTACAACAAAACAGAAAGACTAACATGTGAATCAGTCTGTAAAGTTAAAAGTTTAAACACCTTCTATCTCTCCACAGATTGATAACAATCGGCAGTATGTCAAATGGTGACAACTCTTTGCAAAAGTTGCAAATATACTGGATTTACTTTTTTGTATTTTTGTGTTTTAATTGGCATTACGAAACAATGCAAATGAGAAGAGCCAATCCATATGCTTGTTGTCCAGAGCTACATGTATGTTGTCGCAGCTAGTTTAATATATGCCTGGTAGTCATCCTTAGAATCATTTCACTGCTTCCAAAGTAATCCTGATAATCTCCAGTCTTCAACAATTATGAATCTGCTTCAGATGACTAGCCAATGAGTCCTGTAATTATAAAATTTAACATATATATCAATATTCTTAATTTGTTATAAAAAAGTTACAGAAATCATCTAACAATGACAAAAGGAAGAAATTGGACTCATGTATACAAGTACTTTGAGTTAAAGATGCTCCACCGCCGACAGAGTATAAATGATATTCATCATTTGAACAATAATTAGTGTTTAATCGTGTATTCATAAGTCTTATTAACACAAAAATAATATAAAATAATTAATTTTTCCTTTGGGTCAAGCGCACTCAGTACTTCATTCCATAAATTGGAAAATTGTGAAATTGGAGCTCAAACTTTTCAACGGCGGTAATGGTGTAAAGTAAGTAACTTTTGTAACTGAAGAAAAATACTAAATTGTCTGCTCCCGTTTTTGATTGTGAAAAAATACCATTTGTCAGCGGTGAAGCATCTTTAATATATTAGCATCATAATTAATTTGTCTCCTATACCTGATACACATTGATAAAATACAATGTTTTTTACTGTTAGCAAAACTTACTTTAAACCAAATACTGTAATATTGAGCAAGTGTAAATTTACCATGTATGATATATTACAGTGCACAGGTTATTGTTTATTTTGGTAAGTGTTATTATAAATTCTCTGAATCCATGAAGTTATATATGTAGTGACTGTTTAATCGATGTTTTAAGTTCATACCGCCAATTTCGAAATCCCAGATATCAATTGTCTTAAATAAATCTAGCATTACAATTCTTCTATTTATCTAAAGAAATTCTGTATTCACATGTGTATTACACACACATGCTTTGTGATGTTTATATACATATTGACAATCTGGTAAATTGACTCTATGCATTAATATTAAATTTGATGTCATCGCATTAGAAAATAATACCAAAAATGAATCTTGTCAACTGCTAATTATATAACAACAAACTACTTCAAATTTAAAGTGATATTCAATTTTGTTGCGTTGTAATAAAATAAAACGTCGATCATATGGATGTAAGCAGGAATTCACACATACTCCTGATGTTGTAAGTTCACTTCATGTGCCGATGTCTGTCAAATAGTTCATATAATAATATACCGACCCATAGGCATGATAGGCAAAGAAGCAAAACGAAATGAAACTTACGATTTTCACTGCTTCTGTCTCCAAATACAAAAAGAATTCCGTAGTTTACTAGCAAGGTGGCTTGCAACATGCAGTGTTCAAATATTCTTCGGTGTTTTTCAGATATGAGAATGCATTTATTACGCTCGATAATTAAATGGAAAATATCTCTTGACTTGCAAGTTTACATCACAGGTCCGCTTTGCGTGATGACGTCTTTGTTTACATTCGGCCGTTTACACTATTGCTGAGTGTCACGATATTTCGTTGTATCTGTATCCATGTATTAAATATTCCCTCGTTAATGAAAGGATGCGTTAGTTGACAATCCGTGCGAAATGATAAGGAGCCAGCGTAACTCAGAATTTATCGTGTTTGTTAGCTTCTGCATAGATCACCCAGACGCTTGATGCGTACGTAGTTAACAAGCGTCTGTTTGAGTGAGACTTGGTTAAATTCAGTGGGCTATCGTAATGACATGATCACAATACGAACGTACCTGTTCTCCAAAATGACTATCAATATAATACATGTAAAAACAAACAACTTTTGTATCTTTCTTACGTCGGGATGAATAAAAAAATTGTCATTATATAATAGATTATGAATGTATACATCAAACTACAATTAGATACTTACATACCAAAATCCTGACAATTCCTTAATTTAGTGTTACCCAAACCGGATGTTTACATAAATATATGCAAATGTTGGCGAGAATTAGGCCACCGATCGCTACCACTGATGCAAATTATCCTCACTATTTTTCAATTATAGACGTTCATGCTATAGTTTTTGTAGACATGTTTGAAACTATTCTATTTAATGAAATACCATAGAAGTTGTTTAACTGCACTATGGCAGCATATTTGTTCTAGAAAGAGGAAAAGAGAAAAAATCGCATGCAAATGAGAGGTCAATCGCATTTAAATTAGTGGGTCATCCGGGCCGTAGCAATACTGGAAAAGCAAGCTTTTTCAGTAAAAACTGATTACCTCCAACATCCTGTACACAACATCTTACACACAAAACGATTACCTCCAACATCCTGTAAACAGTATATTACACACAAAACCATTACCTCCAACATCCTGTACACATAGAACCCAATTATACAATTACCAACATACTAACATTACTCCCACAATCCAACACAAACAAAAATCTTACCCCCCCTACCCAAACTTGACCTTACCCATTACTCCACCAACATCACTGACATCTGTACCAGTCAACAAACCCCTGAACTGAAAATACATATAAAATAAATCATCCTTTACAAACCTACCAAACATACCCAAACCAATCACATGTATTACAACATACAAAACTATCCTTTACCCACAACAATGTACATTACACAACATACAATTAACTCATTCATCCTGTAACACATATTGAAAACGGATACCCACAACATTACATCAAGTACCATACAATTAATCAAATACCCCAACATGAACCCACAGATTCAAAAACATTTGAAACATATCCTGACATTACATTTGGTGACCTATTACACAATACAAATAACTTTAAACATTTTATCCCCATCCTTATTAACACCTATAAACCTACATTATCACAAATATCCTGACAATACCCAACTAACAAAACTTAGTGAACCACACATTAACACAATTCCTGTAATTACACACAACAATACCATATACAACATGAACCCCAAAATCCTGTATTACCCAAACAAAATCCTGACTTTACCACAAATACCCATCGTATCTACTACATTAAATACAACCAACATCTTGTTAACACAATACCTGTACATACTTACTACAATATCATTACCAAACACAAAACCATACCCCAACATCCTGTACACAGTACCAACAACAACAATCATTACAATAACATCCTGACATTACAACTTATACACACAACATTACCCCACACATGTACCAACATAGTACAAAACAATACCCCAAACAATTACCTGACACCATACGGTATTTACACACATAAACAAACCCCGGTGTAAACATTACCAACAACATACATTTTTTACACACACAAAACAATACCAACCACATCCTACAAAACATACATTAAACACAAAACCATTAAACATCCCATACATTGTACACAACATATTGACATATCTAAAACAACATACCAATTACAACACAACCAAAATCAATATCCATGACATCATACCCCCAACATTTACAACCAACAACATATCTTACAAACAAAACCATTACCTGACATTACAACCCCTTACACATACACAACATTTTACTTAGACAAAACAATACCTCCAACATCCATACACATGACATCCAAAACGGGTTACCCCACATCCTGTACATAACATTTTTACACCAAACAAACCATGACATTACCTCCAACATCCTGACATTACCCAACATACACATTACCACAACCCCTGACATTACTTTGTTTAACTTAACATTTTACAATCACCAACATTACCCTGACATTAAAACAATATCCTGACATTACACAACATCTTATATGTTTTAAACATTACCTCCAACATCCTGACATTACCCTTAACAACACAACATTACCGTCACCTGACATTACCAACATACTGACATTTACCACACAAAACCTGACATTACCCACAAACATCCTGACATTACTCCAGTATCCTTTACCACCACAAACATACCCTCACAACATCCTGACATTACACAACATCTTATTACACATACACACATTAACCCAACAACATACCCTGACAACAACCACAACGTACACCTGTATAGACACAAAAACATTACCTCCAACATACCTGACATACTCACAAACACATAACTGACATTACCCCAACATACCCTGACATATACAACAATATCATACATTACTCCAACACACACATTACATTACCACACAACATACACACAACATTTACACCCAACACCATTACCTGACATTACCTGTACATCCAAACATTACAAAAATCAATACCTGGGTTTACATCTTGTACACAAACATCCCCACAAAACCCCACATTTATACCTCAACATACCCTGACATTTATCAGAACATCCTGACACAACCCCAATACACCTGAATTTACCTCCAACATCCCTGACATACACAACGTATCATACACACACAAACCATTACCTCCAACATACCTGTACATACTACCCCAACGTACCTGAACCACCATTACCCACAACGTATCCTGTACATTCAACACAACACCACAACCTGACACACACAACATCCTAATACACTTACACACAAAACCATTACCTCCAGACCTTACACAACATATTAAACACAAAAACCCCCATTTACCTCACAACATCCCCACATACTCTGGGTTTACACACAACCTGAACCATTACCCCAACAACATCCTGACACTCCACACATACAACAAACATTACCTCCATTTACATCTTTACACAACATACACGGTGAACATACACAAACAATTACCCCAACATACCTGACATACACACACAACAAAACCATTTACCCCAACATCCTGACATTACCCCAACTATCCTTAACACACAAAACCATTCCAACATCCTGTACACAACATCTTACACACAAAACCATTACCTCCAACATCCTGTATTACACATACACAAAACCATACCCTGGTTTACCAACATCCTGTACATACAACATCCTGACATTACACACAACAATACCTGACATTACCTGTACAACGTATACATTTACACACACATGATACCTGATTTACCCCAACATCCTGTACATTACAGTATCCTGATAGACACCAAAACCTGACATTACCCCAACATATCCTGTACACACCCAACACACGTATCACACAAAACCCCAACGTACCTGACATTACCTGTACAACAACACATCTGACATTACCACAAAACAATCCTGACATTACCCCAACGTATCCTGTACTCCATTACCCCATCATATCCTGACATTACCCCAACATCCTGACACAACCCATCATATCCACAGTTGACATTACACAAAACATATCCTGACATTACACAGTTCCAACATCCCTGACATATACCCCAAACATGTACAAACAACATATACAGACATTACACACCAACATCCTGACATCCTATCCTGGGATTACCCAAACATACCTGACAATTACCCCAACATACTCCTGACATTACCCCAATCCACACAACATTACCCCAACATCATCCTGACATTACCCACAACACAAAACAATACCTCCAACATTGACATTACTACAACGTACAATACATACATAACCTACATTACCCACAACATATCCTGACACTACCCCACAATTTTACAACAATACCAAACAACATTACTTACTATCACACATACCGGTACACACATCTTGACATTACCCCAAAACCCTGACATTACCCCAACATATCCTGACATTACCCTAGACACAACCTGACATACCCCCAACATATCCTACACATACACAACAATATCCTGACATTACCCCAACACACACATTACCACAACACATCCTGACATTACACCAACGTATCCTGACATTACCCCAACATATCCTGACATTAACCAACATATCCTGACATTACCCCAACATCCTGACATTACCATTACATATCCTGAAAACATTACCACCAACATATCCTGACATTACCCAACAAATCCTGACATTACCCCAACATATCCTGACATTACCATTACACAACATCCTGACCATTACCCCAACAACATACCCTGACAACAGTACCCCAACATACATCCTGACATTACCTCCAACATATCCTGGGTTACCCCAACACCTGACATACCCCAACACAAACATTACCTCCAACATCCTGACATTACAACAACATCCTTATACCAAAACATTACCCTCCAACATCATAAACCCATTTACCCCAAATACCTGACATACCTCCAACATATCCTGTACATTACACGTTACACAAAAACATTTACCCCAACATCCTGACATTACAATATACCCTAACATTACACACAAAAACCATTACACGGTTTAACATCCTGACACAACCCCCAACATACACACATTACCCCAACATTACCTCCCAACATCCTGACATTAGAACATATCCTGACATTACCACCAATACTTACCCATCCTGTACACAATCTTGACATTACCAACCACACAATTTATCCTGACACACAAAACATACCAACACGGTTATTACCATCAAAATCCTGACCTTACACAACAACGTATCCTGACATTACCCCAACGTATATCCTGACATTTACCCACAACATATCCTGACATTACCACAAACTTATCCTGACATTAAACAATAACCTCCAACATACCCTTTACACAGTATCTGACATAGACACAAAACAATACCCCCATACATCCTGACATTACCCAATTACACACAAGACCATTACCCCAACATCCTGTACATAGTACCACCAACACAAAACCCTGACATACCCAAAACATCCTGACATTACCCCACACGTACACACTGACACCATTACCCCAACATCCTGACATTACACAACATATCCTGACATTAACCCCAACATACCTGACACATTGTACCCCACACAGTATCCTGACATTAACCCACAAATTATTACCTCCAACATCCTGTTTACAACATATCCTAGACACAACCACAACATCCTGTTACCCCAACATTTCTACCCCACACAACTGACATAACCTCCAACGTATCCTGACATTACCCACAACATTTTGTACCTGACATTACCCAAACAATACCTCCACATTTTACAACATATCCTACACAAACAAGAGGCCCAACAACAAACATCCTGACATTACCCCCAACGTATCATAGCTGACATACCCCCAACATATCCTGACATTATACCAACATTCCTGACATTACCCAAAACAATACCCACTTATTGACATTACCCCAACATATAAACATTTTTTAATGCAACGTATTCAGTCAAACAATACCCCATCCTAGACAAACTACAAAACGTACCCCTGAATGTGTTTTCAACACAATGGCCTGACATTACCACAACGTCATCCTGACATTAACAACATCTTTGTTGACACACAAACAAAACATACCCACAAATTACATCCAAACATTACCCCAACGGTAGAACTTGACAATACATACCAACGGTTCAAACAACATTACCCACAAGATCCTGCATTTACCCCCATATCCTGGATTTCAACGTACCTGACATTACCCCAACATCCTGACATTACCCCAAAACAATGACATTACATGCAAGTATCCTGACATTACCCCAACATATCCCTGACATTACCCCAAGTATCAAAATTACCCAACAATCCTGACATTACCCCACATCCTGACATTACCCAACGGGTCCTGACACAATACATTTCAACTCCTTAACACCCAAACAAATACCACAACCAAATATGAGTATCCTGACATTACCCATACACTGACATTAACCCCAATACATTAAAGAGTATCCTACATTACCCCAACGTGACCTGACACATTACCCACAACGTATCCTCATTTTAACCACAACATACAAGCCCTGACATTACCCCAACATATCTACATTACCAAATACATATACACATACTGGGCCCCAACGTATCCTGACATTAACACAAAACAATATTCCTGCCTTTTGACCACTGTAGACCTGACATAATAGGTCAAGGTCATATACTGACACATTACCAACAACGTATCCTGACATTACCCCGCATCCTGACATTACCAGGCCAAATATCCTGACACCCCAACGCCTGACATGGTTACCCAAAGATATCCTACATTACCAACGTAATCCTGACATTACATCCAACATATCCTGACATAGGTCCCAACGTATCCTGACATTTACACCAACGTATCCTGACATTACCCAAACGTATCCTGACATTACCCCACATAACCCTACACATTACCCCAACATATCCTGACATTAACCAACATAAGTACGTTTACCCAACACATTCACATTACCCTAACATTGACCTGACATCCCCATGACCTTGAATTACAATAGGTCACATTACCTCAAGAATACATGACATTACACAACAATGGTGACATTACATCCCAGCATATCCCACATTAAACATGAGTACTTACAATCTGGGCCTTAACGGTTGACATTGTAACATATTTTCCTGACATTTCACCAACGTTCCTGACATTACCCCAAATACTTGACATTACCCTGTCACAACATTACACAACAATCCTGACATTACCCCAACATATACTACATTACAAAACATATCCTGACATTTATCCCCACACAACATATCGTTCAAAACATTCAGACATACCCCAACGTACCACTGACACCAAAACAATACCCTGACATTACCCAACATATCCTGACATTACCCAACGTATATCCTGACATTACCCAACATGCACACACCAAATACCTGACATTACCACCGTATCCTTAATTACATATTGACAACCAAGACATTACCCATTTTCACATACCCTGACATTACCCATAACCTTGAAACACCTGACATTACATTTACCCAACATATTTACAAACTTACCCCAACAACCTGACATCCTATCCCAACAGCATGTACCCACAAATATCCTACATGGGCTTTATGGTACCCCAACGTATCCCAACATTACCAACATACTATCCTGACACTGTATCCCTTTACCAACATATCCTGACATTACCCCAACAACTCCTGACATTACCCCAACAACATCCTGACATTACCCCAACATATCCTGACATTACCCCAACATCCTTATTACCCCCGAACATATCCTGACATTACCCCAACGGAAAACCTGACATTACCCCAACGTATCCTGACATTACACCAACATACCTGGACATTACCCCAACGTATCCTGACACATTACCCCCCAACATACCCTGACATTACCTCCAACAACGTTACACAAATCATTACACCCAACATATCCTGACATTACCTCCAACGTACACTGACATTACCCCAAATATCCCTGACATTACCCCAACGTATCCTGACACATTAACCCAACATCCAACAACCCATTACCCCAACGTATCCTGTACATACATACCACAACAACAACCTGACAAATTACCCAACATATCAACATACATTACCCCAACATATCCTGACACACACAACCCCAACATACACCACATTACCTCCAACATCCTGACATTACCCCAACATCCTGACATTACCCCAACATATCCTGACATTTACACCAACACAAATCCACAATACCACACGGTTACACACAAACATATCCACCACATAACACCTGTAACTACCCTGACATACAACATAAACATCAACTTACCCAACATATCCTTACATTACCCCAACATACCTGACATTACCCCAACATATCCTTACCAGACATACACACAAAACCTGACATTACCCCAACATCCTGATTACATTACATTTACACACAAACTGACATTACCCCAACGTATCCTGACATTACCCCAACACCTACACACTATCCTGACATTACACTACCCCATACATCCTGACATTACTACACACCAACAATCCAACCATTACCCACAACATCCTGACATTACCCCACACGTACAAACACAAAACATTAACCCTTACAACTCCTGACATGACATAACAATACCCCAAAATACCTGACATTTACCACAACATATCCTGACATTACCCAAACATATCCTGACATTACCCCAACATATCCTGACAAACACAACATCCTACACACAACCTGATTACCTACAACATTACCCCAACATATCTGACATTACACAACATATCCTGACATTACCCCCAACATCCTGACAAACACAACACAATACCTGACCATTACCCCAACATCCTGTATCCTACATTACCCATACCACACACATTACCATTACAACGTATCCTGACATTACCCCATCTGTACCTGACATTACCCCACGTATCCTGATACATTACCCCAACAATATCCTGACAGTACCTTACACAACATCCTGATTACCCCAACAATCCTGACATTACAACATATCCTGACATTACCCCAACGTATCATAAAACCTACCACACATCCTGGTGACGTATCCACACACACATAACAATTACCACTATTACATATCCTGACATTACCCCAACATACAAAAACATTAACCAAAACGTACCCTACATTACACAACAAAATCATTACACTTACCCAACATAACATATACCTACATTACATTGATACCCAAACTAATCCATGACATTATACACAAACTCCCATACCTCATTACAAACATCCTGACATCCCAACACGTACATACCTGACACAAAACCCAACATACCTGACTACATTGTACACAGTATTTGACAACACAAACCATATCACCACTCACAAACATCCTGACATAACAAACCCAACGTATCACCACTGAACATTACCCCAACATTTATCTGACACACACCAGACACAAAACCATTACCTTACCAACAACATATCCCAATGACATTACCCAGTATCATACAACACTACACACACCCAACATATCCTGTGACACTTTACACATACAACAATACCTGAACCTGATACCCCACAACATACACCACACCACAACATAAAACCTGACATTACCCACACAATCCTGACATTACCACAACCACATTATACCCACATACACATTACCCCAAACATCCTGACATTACCCCAACAACCTGACATTACCCACCAACGTATCCTGACACACCCCAACCACATTACCCAAACCATTACATTACCAACATCCTGTACACATGACATTACAACGTATCCCACATTACCCCAACATATCCTGACATTACCACCAACGTATCCTGACACATACCCAAACATATCCTGACATTACAACACACATCCAACATATCCTGACATTACCCCAACATACCTGTACATACATCATCAACACCACACACAACATACCTGACATTACCCAACAACATCCTGACATTACCAACGTACACATTACCACAACATATCCTGACATTACCAACCAACATATCCTGACATTACCACACAACAACATATCCTGACATTACCCCAACATCCTGACATTACCCCAACATTACACACATTACCAAAACATCCTGACATTACCCCCTGTAACACACATCCTGACATTACCAAAAATCTACCTGACATACCTGTTTTACAACGTATCCTGACATTACCCCCAACGTATCCTGACATTACCCCAACATTGACATACCCCAACATCCTGACATTTACACAACCACAACCCTGACATTACCCCACACATCATGACATAACCCCCAACGTACATCCTGACATTACCCCAACATATCTTACATTACCAACGTATCCTGACATTACAGATACCAACATATCCTGACATTACTGTACACCATATCCTGACATTACACACAACATCCCTGACATTACCCCAACATACCTGACATTACCCCAACAACATCCTGACATTACCCAAACGTATCCTGACATTACCCAACATATCCTGACATTACTCCACACGTATCCTGACAACATTACCCACAACATATCCTGTATTACCCAAACGTATCCTGACATTACAGACGTACAAAACATATACCCCAACGTATCACATCTGACATTACCCCAACATATCCTGACATTACCCCAACATATCCTGACATTACACAAACGTATCCTGACATTTACCCCAACATCCTGACATTACCCCACATATCCTGACATTACCTCCAACTTATCCTGACATTTCACCCAAAGTATCTGTATCTTTACCCCAACAATACTCCTGAACATTACCCCAAACGGTATTACTGACATTACACCAAAAACAAAATAACCTGACTTTACCCCAAATTACCCTGTCATAAACCAACATACCCTGGATTTACCCCAAACTCCGTTCTGTACTTTAACCCTTCCTTATCTGACTTTCTCCAACGCGTATCCCTGACACTACATACCCCAACATTACCCTGACACATTCCTCCATAACGTATCCAGACATTACTAAACCGACATAATCCTGGTACATATACACCAACACTCATTATCCTGAAATTACCCCAACATTCTTAACCAAAACACACTAACTGATCCTGACTTTCACCAGACCAACGTATCCTGACATTACCATAACATATCCTGAACATATAATCCCATGTAACCATACACTGACATTAACCACAAAAAAAAACGTACCACTTCCAAATTACCGAACCACATACACTACACCTGACACTTCTACCCCAACGTAAAACATGACTTTCAACCCAATCCAAATTTCATGTCTTTAATTCCTAAAACACAAAAATAACCTGACATTACAACCACACAACATATCGCTTACTTTACCCCATCGTATACTGAACATTACTCTATCCGCCTATTATGACATTACACAACATATCACATGAAATTTAACACCAAACATATTCCTGACATCACCACCCAACGAGTCTTTCACTGACTTATATCCCAAGTATATCCTGGATTTACACATAAACGTATCCTGACTCATTTTAACACCAAGTATATCCGGAACTTATCGCACCAACTAGATCCTGATCAATCAACATTACCACCAACATATCCTGAACTTACTATTCCCACAACGTTTCAACCACATATACACAGACATTAACCATGACATTACCCACAATAAATCACTTAGACTTTACCCAAAACGTAAAAACCTGACTTTACTACAGCCTAACAAAACGCCTGGACAGTACAACACACATATCCTGACTTTATCCCCTACATATACCACTCAACACTACCCAGACATTAACCTCCACAAATTTATCCTGACATATACCAAACGAAGTGAACAATTATCCTGAACGTTTTATCACTGTACCCTTACAACCCAAGAGACCCTGACTTTACACCATCGTATACTGACTTTCACCCAACAGTATCCTGACTTTACCCCTTACATATCCTGACATTAGTCAAACATAGAACTGAATTACCACAATCCTGACTTTAACTCCATATACCACGACATATACCTAGCGGTATCATAACATTAACCACCAACGTTTCTCGACCTTTATAAAACCTGACTTATCCTGTCATTAACTCATTCGTAATTCATGACATTATACTCCAACAAAGTCTGACAATGAACAAAACATATCCTAACTTTACACAACAAACCAACGTCTTACCACAATCTTATCACAAGACATAACTCCAACGTTCTGTCATTACTCTAAACGGAATCCTGACTAGTACCAAACATACCCCTGACAATTACCACCCCACATCAACACTTTTCCCCAGACATTACCCTGGGTGACTTTTTTAACCCACAACAGTAACCCTGACTTTAAACCACCACTAAACGTAATCACGAAATTCACCACCCAACGATATACAACTGACATTATCCCAATGAAATCCTGACCTTACACCTTCGTAACCTTGTCATTACCACTACGTCAAACTGACATTACCACAACGTATACCAACAATGAGAATCCACTGACACTATTAAAAAAACAAACAACCACAACGATATACTGACTGTACTCTCTACAACCACCACAGCATAAATTCTCTGTAACACTTAACTAACACATTACCATACATTAATCCCCTGGACTTTTATACCTTTACCCAACGTACCCTAGCACTTTATCCACACCAATATATGACTGACATTTACCAAACATACAATGAGTCCTGACATTACACCGGCAAATCCAACCTATCAACTATGACAATATCCCCAACTTATTCTTCCTGTATACATTATCTCACAACGTCATCACTTATCATTAACCAACCCAACGCATATCCTCAGACATTACCTCTCAACATATCCATGACATTACCTACACACGTATCCTGACTTTCAATAAACCCCAACAACATATCCAGTCATTTACCCACCCAACCAACATTCCTGACACTACCCCAACATATCAACTTGACAATTAACCACCACACCTTATCCTGAACTTGTACTACCAACGAGCATGACCCTCACTTGACAATTACCCCAACATAACTCCTGACAATCTACTAGCCCCAACAGCTAACCATAGAATTTCATCTAAAGGATCCTCATTACCTCTCCAACGTAATCCTGACAATTACACCTCCAAACGTATCCCTGACATTACCCCCAACATATTCCTGACATTAACCCCATATACCTTCGTATCACCCTAACGTATACAAAGACAACATACATCAGTATTTACCTTAATACCCCCAACAACGTATCCTGGAGACATTACCCCACACTGTATCCTGTACAGATTACCACCCACTTTCATAACTCATGCCAATAACCCCAATAAGCATATCTTTAGCAATTACCCCAAGCATAATTCGCTCTGACTCATTACCCCGCAAACATAACTACCTGACTAGTTACACCCCATCGCATATCCTGACTTAAGCCTCCACACATACACCCTAGTACATTACTCCAGACGTGAATTACCCTGAAAATAAAATTTACCAAAAGAAACCCTGACATAAACCCGACCGAATAAAAACCAACCAAATAAAATGTACATTACCGCCAACATACACTGACATTACCACAGACGTATCCTGACATTAGCACGCAACATAACCCTGACATTTACCCCAACATTACCCCTGACATTACCCCAACATAATCCTGGCCATACAGCGCCCGCAACAAACGCTGACAATTACCCCAACACTTACCCTGACAATAGGACCACAACTAAACTGGCCTGACATATAGACGTCCCATACATACCCTGGGGCTATTTACACCCCAGAACAAACCCCTTGTGACAACCGTTCCCCACAACATATGTTCCTGACAAGTAACCCAACAATAACCCTGACAAGATACCCCGAAACATTACCGCTTACAATGTACCCGCCAACAATACCCTTACATTTAACCACAACGTAATCCTGTACTGTACCCTGCAACATTATACCTCTTACAATAACCGCCCCAGTAACACCCTGGGGGCTTAACCCTTCATACGTAATCGCTTATTCATTACGCGGGGCCATAGACTTGATCCTGACAAGTAATACCTCTCAACAACTACCCAGGGCATCTACCCCTTATCGTATCCCTGACATTACCCCATGTATCCTGACATTTACCCAAGGTATCATGACATTACCGCCAATCGAAACCCTGGACATTCTACCCCATCCGTATCCTGACATAGTCCCCAACAGACCACTGATCTTTAGCCACCCAACGTATCCTGCTTACAATTAACCCAAACATACCCAGAAATTACAAAACGTTATCAAGAACATAATCCGCTATATGTATAATAACATTAACACAACACATTCCAGTACAAAAGGACCCTAACTTACCCAGACTTTTCCCCCAACTGTAATCCATGACTTGATTTCTCCTCAAAGCCCTGAGCAATTATCCCACCATTCCCTGAACATATACCCACAAAAGTACCCTGTCTTTTACCACAACTTATCCTGACTTTCTTACCCCAATTATATGGACTTTACCCTGACATATCCTGACATTTACCCCTCTAACGTTAATCATGAATCTTATTCACACACATTTCCTGAAATTACACCCTACCGTATCCTGACATTACCCCAACTTATTCCTGGACGTTACACCTAATTATCTATGATCTTTACCACCAACATTTTCCTGACGAATTACCCACATGACATACCAACATTACACATACCCCAACAATCCTGACATTACCCCAACATCCTGACATTACCAACCCATCCTGTATCCTACACACAAACATTACGTAATATCCTGACATTACCCAAACATCCTGACATTACCCCACATACCTGTACATTACAATATCCTGACATTACCCAACACAACCTGACATTACCACACAACATATCCTGACATTACCACCAACATATCCTGACATTACCCCAACATCCTGACATTACCCAACATAATCCTGACATATCCCAAACATCGTGACATGACATTACCCCACACCTGATACACAAACAACATATCCTGACATTACTACATAACCACAATCATACCCCACAACATACATCCTGACATACCCCCAACGTATCCTGACATTACCCCAACATCCTGACATTACATAACAACATATCCACACCCAAAAACCTGACATTACAAACGGTATCCTGACATTACCTAACAAACGTACCCCCGGTTACACAACACAGACATTACCAACATATATCCTGACATTACACAAACATACCTGACATTACACCAACACAAATCCTGACATTACCCCAACATATCCTGACATTACCACACACACATATCCTGACATTACCCCAACATATCCTGACATTTTACACACAACGTATCCTGACATTACCCCAACATCCTGACATTTACAACCAACAACACACCTGACAACTACACCCAAACACATCCTGACATTACACGGTACACCACAAAACAATACCCCAACAACACACATTACCACAATACACCTGACAACAAAACATATGACCCTGACATTACCAAACAAATCCTGACATTACCCCAACATCCTGTACATTACCATACACCAAACAATTACCTCAAACACCTGACTTACCCAACACATAATACCTTACCCCAACATATCCTGACATTACCCCACAACATACCTGACATTACCCCAACACCTGACATTACAACACAACATCCAACATTACCCATATCCTGTATCTACTCCAACATTATCCTGACATTGTACACAACATACCTGACATTACCCAAACACCTGACTATCATACCACACAACAATCATGTACACAACATATCCTGACATTACACACAACAACCTGACATTACCATAACACCTGACATTACTGTACCCACCCTGACATTACCCAAACATACCTGACATTACCACAACAATCACATTATTACAAACATACCTGACATTACCCCAAACACATCCTGACATTACCCAACATAACCTGACATACACACATCATGACATTACCCCAACATCCTGTATCCTGACACACACTGGAACCTGACATTTACCACAAACATCCTGTACATTACATTACCCACAACATATCTGACATTACCCCAACATAACCTGACATCTGTACCCCCAGACATCCTGGACCCCCAACATATACATTATACACAAAACATCCTGACATTAGTCCCAACATACATGACATCATTACCCAACGTATCCTGACATACACCCAACGTATCCTGACATTACCCCAACGTATCCTGTAACATTACCCAAAACGTATCCTGACATTACCCACAACATCCTGACATTACACAACAAAACATTACCACAACAACATCCTGACATTACCCCAACATATCCTGACATTACAACAACACGTACCTGACATTACACCCAACACACACATTACCCCACATGTGTAACATTACCTGACATTACAACACATCCTGATACACAAACCTGACATTACACAACATATCCTGACATTACCCCACATACACCTGACATTACCCACAACCTTATCATGACATTACCCCAACATATCCTGTGTTTACACATACCACACATCCTGTATCACACACAACATACCTGACACACAAAACATACATCCTGACATTACCCCAACATACACTGACATTACCCCAAACATATCCTGACATTACCTTACATACAACACAAACATGTATACCATACACACCACATGACATCCTGATCCTATAATACCCCCAACATCCCTGACATTACCCCAACAACCACCATTACCCCAACATATCCTGTACACCAAACATACCTTTATACACCCCACACATAACCTACCTACCAACATCCTGACACAGTTTACCCAACAACACCATCCTGACATTACCCCAACATATCCTGACATATAGGGTTCCACACATCCTGTACACACACACCCAACTGGACCTGACATTACCCCAAACACACCTGACATTACCCAACAACATAAACACATACCATCTGTATCTTACAGACATTACAACAAACATTACCTGAACATCCTGGACCCTAACATACACACATTACCCCAACATCACATACAACATTTCAAAAACACACATCCCTGACATTACCCCAACACAATCCTGACATTACCCCAACATTACATACCAACATCCTGACATATAACTCCTAACATCCTGAACCAACATACCTGACACAATATCCTGACTATACACACAAAACCATTACCTCCAACATCCTGACATACACAAACAATCCTGACATACCCAGAACATATCCTGACATACACACAAAACCTGACATTACAACAACATCCTGACATTACCACAACGTATCCTGTACACACACAACCCACATCTGACATATACCCCCAACACAGACATTACTACCCAACACACACACCTACCCACAACATATCCTGACACACAAATCCTGACATTACCAACATATCCTGACATTACCCCAACATATCCTGACATTACCCCATAGGTACACATCCTGACATTACCCCAACATCCTGGACCTCTGACATATACCACAACGTAACCTGACATTACCCCAACATACCTGACATTACCCAACATCCTGACATAGGGTACAACATATCCAGTGACATTACCTCCACATACACACACAAAACCACATACACCAACATATCCTTACAACAACGTATATCCTGACAATACACTTACACAAACAATCCTGACATTACCCCAACACCTGACATTACACATACCACACATCCTGTAACATGCATGTGTACACAAACACCTGATTACCCCAACATACATCCTGACATTACCCACATTACATCCAACATCCTGACATTACCCCAACATATCCTGACATACCAAAACATACCTCCTACCACACATAACCCAACATCCTGACATTACCCCAACATACACCTGTACACATACACATTAACCCCCAACATCCTGACACCCCAAACATATCTTAGACATTACCAAAACAACACCTGACATTACACCCACAACTGTATCCTGACATTACACAACACAAACATTACCCCAACGTATCCTGACATTACCCAGGGTAAAACATGACATTACCCCAACATCCTGGACCTCTACATTACACAAAACATATCCTGACATTCACAACATCCTGACATTACCCCCAACATCCTGACATTACCCCCAACACAACATTACATTACCATCCAACATGACATCCTGAACTTACAAAAACATTACCCCAACGGATCCTGACATTATCACACACACATTACATTACCAACATTACACTGTACGTACTAACACATGACACATAGACCACAACATACCATTACCCCAACAACATCCTACACACATTACCCAACAAAAAAACATTACCCAACATACCTGACATTACCCAACATATCCTGACATTACCACAACGAATCCTGACATTACCCCACAACATATCCTGACATTACCACCAACATATACCTGACATTACCCCAAACATCCTGACATTACCCCTACAAAAACATTACCCTGACATACCCACAACGTATACTGACATTACCAACATATCCTGGTACCACAACATATCCTGACATTACACAACACCTGACATTGTAACATATCCTGACAGATTACCCACATACATCCTGACATATACATAGGGTACAATCCTGACATTACACACACAAACATCCTGGACCTCTATCCAACACACACAAACCACACAACATATCCTGACATTACCCCAACATCCTGACATTACTAACAACAATCCTGACATTACAGAGGACAAATCCTGACATCATAACATCCTGACATTACCCAACGTATAAGACACACTACAGTTACATTACCCCAACATCCTGACATACCCACAACATAACCTGACATTACACCTGGTACACAATACTGACACACCAACATCATTGACATTACACAACATACATGACATTACCCCAACAAGTCTGTACATTACAACAGGATGGACATGACATACACACAAACATGACATTACCCAACTATCAAAACATTACCACCAACATATCCTAGGGTACACACAACATATCCTGACATTACCCTCTACATACACACCTGACATTACCCCAACAATCCTGACACATTACCACAACAATATCCTGAACATTACCCCAACAATCCTGACATTACCCAACGACCCTGGTTTACATTACACACACATCCTGACATTACCCAACACCTGACATTACCCCAACAGATACACACATTTACCAACACATAACCTGACATTACCCCAACATAACCTGACACAGGACTACCTACATACACAAAACCTGACATTACCCCAACATCCTGACACATACATCCACATAGGGTAAACCCTGACACCAACACCTTATCATTACACACACAACATATCCTGACATACCCATAACATCAAAACCATTACCCCAAACGTATCCTGACATTACCCCAACGTATCCACATGTACATACCCTGACATTACACAAAACATCCTACCTCACATTACATACGTATCCTGACATTACAACGTAATCCTGACATTACATGACATCACTGACAAACATTACCCCAACATCAAAAACATTACCCCAACATATCCTGACATTACACCAACATACTGACACATTACACAACAACATCCTGACATTACCCCAACACATCCTGACATTACCCCAACATCTGACATAGACATTACCCAACATCCTTACATTAACACCAACGTATCCTCTATACATACAACATACACATTACCCCATTACAGTCCATCATGACAAAACTGAACATATCCTGACATTTACACAAACATCCTGACATTACCCAAACATACCTCTATATACACACAAAACAATGTGTACATTACCTGACATGACCCCATCTGATATATAGGACATTACCCCAACAGTATCCTGACACAAAACACATTACCTCTACATTACACACAAACATATCCTGACATTACACCCAACATACCTGACATACATTACAAAACATACCTGTAATACCCAAAGGACTGGACATTACCATACAACACACATTATTATACCCTGACAGTCACAACACATGACCCCCAACAATCCTGACATTAGGGTAACACAAACACCTGACATTACCCCAGAGGATCCTGACATTACCCCATAACATATCACTGACATTACCCCAACATACATCCTGACATTACACAGTACCATCTGACATTGACCCCACGTATTACATTACCAACAACATACTGACATTACCCCACAGACATACACCTGACATTACACAAGTCATGTTTACATGAACACAAAACATTACCCATACACAACAAACATGTGTACACCCCAACATCCTGACATTACATGACATCCTACATACCCAACGTATCCCAACCTGTGTTTACAGAACTGTATCCTGACATTACCCACACCAACATTACCCCAACATATCCTGACACACACACATCACACACAACACCCTGACATTACAACACCTGTACGTATCCTTACACACACCCAACATATCCAACATTACCCCAACACCTCCTGACATTACACACAACATCCTGTACACACCTGACGACATGACATCTGACTACAACATAAGTGACATTACCTACAACACTGGACCTCTAACATACACACAAACATCCTGTAACAGTCCGAACATGTACATCTGATCTACATACAAGTCAAACAGATCCTGACATTACCCCAACTATCCACACATTACCACAAACATACCTTACACACCCCAAAACCTGACATTGATACATACATTACAAACGTATCCTGACATTAACAACATCCTGACATTACCCCAAACTATCCTACACACCAACATGTGTAACAGTCCAGACATGAACATTACCCCAACGTATCCTAGACAAGTCTTACCCCAACATCCTGAGGATTACCATCCTATCATACACACACATGTAACCCTGGACATTACCCCAACATATGACCTGACATTACACACAAACATACTGACATTACCCAACAACATCCTGACATTACCTCCACACATATCCCTGAACATTACCAACATACATACTGACATTAGTAACGTACACAAACACTGGACCTCAACATACCCTGGTACCCACAACGTATCCTGACATTTACCCAACATACCTGACATTACCCCAACACTGTATCCTGACATTACCCCAACATACCTGACATCCCAACGACCACATACAAACATCCTGTGACATTACACCAACTACCTGATCATACACAAAAATACCTGTGTACCCCAACAGTCATTACCCAACACATACATCTGACATAACCCCTGTTTACAAGGACTGGACCTGACATTACCACAAACATGTGTAACATCCGAGACATGACATATCCTGATATATTACCCCAAACATCCTGTTTACACAACGTACCTGACATTACCTCAACATACACACAAACCCCAACAGTCCTGAGACATGACATCTGACATATAGGGTAGAAGTCAACAGAGGACTCCTGACATTACCTCCAACATACACACAAACCAACATATCCTACATTCCCCAAACATCCTCTGACATTAGATCCTGACATTGTGTTACAAACTGGACCTCTATTACCACCAAACATATCCTGACATTACCCGAACATGACATCTGATATACAGGGTACAAAGTCCTGACATTTTACCAGAGGACTGTATCCTCTATTACACCACAAAAACATGTAACATTACCCCAACATGACATCCTGATTACCACAACATCCTGTTTACAGAGGACCACTATCAATACACACCAACATGTGAATTAGTCCCAACATATCATCTGACATACCCCAACAAGTCTGTGTTTACCCCAGACATTACTGGACATTACTCCCAACATACACATTACAACATGTGTAACACATTACATTACCACAAAAACAACATGACACTGATTACCAGAATATCCTGACATTTTACAGAACTGGACCTGACATACCACAAACATTGTACACCCCAACATACCTGACATTACATGACACATCTGATATATTACCCAAAGTATCTGTGTTTACAGACACCTATCCTGACATTACCACAAAATATACCTACCACAACATCCTGACATTACCAGTAGTCACAACCCATCAAACATTACCCCAACATATCCTGACATTACACTTAACAGGACCTGACATTATACACACAACATCCTGTGTACCAGTCCCCAACATGACATTACCCCAACATCCTAGACATAGACATTACACAACGTACAGACACTGACATACCCCTGACTTATCATACACACAAACATGTGTAACATATCCTGACCCCACAACGTTACATTACACAACATCCTGACATTACCCCAGAAGTCTCCTGACATTACCCAACAACCTCCTACATACACACAAACATGTGTACACATTACCCAACATCCTGACATTATACCAAAAGTCCTGACATTTACAGAGGACATGGACCTCTAACATCATACACACAAACATACCTGTACACTTACATTGACATTAGAAACGATCCTGTATTACAAACATGGACCTCATCATTACCACAACATGTGTAACAGTACCTGACATCATACATCATCTGACATTACCCCAGACGGACATATCCTTGACATTACACACACAACATCCTGACATTACCCAACATACCTGACCTTACCCAACACATCCTGACATTACACAAAAATGTGACATCCCCAGACATGACATCCTGACATACCCCAACGTATCCATTACCACAACTGGACCTCTATCATTACACACAAACCCTGTGTTACCAGTCCAACGTATCCATGACATCTGACATATCCTGACATTACCCCAACAGTATCCTGACATTACCTCTATCCCTACATTACCACAAACATGTTGACACCCCAACATACAATCCTGACATATAGGGTAAACATATCCTGACACACCCCAACGGACCTCTACACATACACACAAACCTGACATTACCCAGTCGATCCTGACATTGATACATAGGGACATAACCAGAGGACTGGACCTCTATCATTACACACAAACATCCTGACATTACAGTCAACATTTACATTACAAACCAACATATTTACCTTGACATTACAACACTGGACCTCTGATATTACCCCAACATCCTGACATTACAGTACCAACGTATCATGACATTACCCCAACATCCTGTACAAACATGACATTACAACAACCTGACATTACCCCAACATAACCTGACATTACCCAACGTACACACAAACATTAACCCAACATACCTGACATTACCCAACATATGAGTCTGACATTACACAAACATTGGACCTCCTGACATTACACAAACATGTTACCCCAACAGTCCTGAACATTACCAACAGGGTAGACATTACCCCAACGTACCTGACATTACACATTACCTCTACATACACACAAACATGTATCCTGACATTACCCCAACAAACATGACATCTACCAACGTATAGGGACATTACCACAACATCCTGTTTTACCCCAACGTATCCTGACATTACCACAATCATACACACACAACATATCCTGTAACAGTACCCAACAAATCCTGACATTACCCCAACATATAGGGTACATTACCCAACACAGACATCTGGACCTCTATCATACACACAAACATCCTGTAACAAACATACCTGACATTACCACCAACATCCTGACATTATAGGGTAGAAGTCATTACAACAGAGGACCTGACATCTATATACAACAAACTGACATGTACCAACATCCTGACATGACCCATCTGATATACATTACCCCACGGTAGACAGTCTGTGTTTTACAGAGGACCATGGACCTCTATCATACACACACACAACATAACCTCCAAGACATTACATCTGAATATAGGGTAGAAGTCTTTTTACACAACAGGACCTGGACATTATCATACACACCTGACATTACCAAAACAGTCCTGACATGACATCAACATATAGGGTAGAAGTCCACAACACCTGAGGACTTACCTCTAACGTATCCTGACACACAACAACACACATGACATAAACATCCTGACATTACCTCCAACATCCTGTACATTACAACGTCATGTTTTACAGAGGATACCTGACATTACCCCAACATCATTACCTCAACACTGTCCCTGACACATACATATCTGACATATACCTTAGACATCACAAACAACCTGACATACCACCAACATCCTGTACCTGACATCTGATATATAAGAAGTCTTACCACACAAACATGTGTACCTACAACATCCTGTACACACCTCCACATGTGTAACTTACATGACACCTGACATAACACACACATTACCCCAACACTGGACCTCACAAAACCATTACCTCCAACACACAAAATTTACCTGTACACAACAGTCATTACACACAAAACATCTCCAACATACATACAACAAATAACCATTACACACAACATACCTGGACCTTATCACATACACACAAAACATCTGTGTAACACAACCCGATACATGACAACTGAACAATAGGGACATTACCCCAACGTCCTGTGTTTACAACAAAACATTACCACCTCTGACAATACACAAAAACATGTGTAACAGTCCAACATGACATCTGACATTACCTAACATCCTGACATTACCTTTACAGAGGACTGGACCTCTATCATACACACAAAATCCTGACATAACAGTCCTGAACATGACATCTGATACCAGGGTAGAATCCTGACATTACCCCACAGATCCTGACATGGACCAACGTATCCTATCATACACACAAACATGTGTAACCTGTCCGAGACATACATCTGATATATAGACATTACCCACACAGACAACCAAACCTCCAACATCATACCTGACATTACAAACATGTACCTGACATTTACAGACATGACATCAAACATTACCACAAAACATCCCTAGAAGTCCTTTACATACACAAAACCATTACCTCCAACATCCTGTACACAGTATCTTACACACAAAACCATTACCTCCAACATCCTGTACACAACATCTTACACACAAAACCATTACCTCCAACATCATCCTGTACACAACATCTTACACACACAAAACCATTACCTCCAACATCCTGTACACAACATCTTACACACAAAACCATTACCTCCAACATCCTGTACACAACATCTTACACACAAAACCATTACCTCCAACATCCTGTACACAGTATCATTACACACAAAATCATTACCCTCCAACATCCTGTACACAACATCTTACACACAAAACCATTACCTCCAACATCCTGTACACAACATCTTACACACAAAACCATTACCTCCAACATCCTGTACACAACATCTTAGACACAAAATCATTACCTCCAACATCCGGTACACAGTATCTTACACAAAAAACCATTACCTCCAACATCCTGTACACAACACAACATTACCTCCAACATCCGTACAAACATCTTAACACAAAACCATTACCTCCAACATCCTGTACAACATCTGTACACAGTATCTTACACACAAAACCATTACCTCCAACATCTTGTACACAACATCTTAGACACAAAGCCATTACCTCCAACATCTTGTACACAACATCTTACACACAAAACCATTACCTCCAACATCCTGTAAACAGTATATTACACACAAAAACCATTACCTCCAACATCCTGTACACAACATCTTACACACAAAACCATTACCTCCAACATCCTGTACACAGTATCTTACACACAAAACCATTACCTCCAACATCCTGTACACAACATCTTACACACAAAACCATTACCTCCAACATCCTGTACACAGTATCATACACACAAAATCATTACCTCCAACATCCTGTACACAACATCTTAGACACAAAACCATTACCTCCAACATCCTGTACACAACATCTTACACACAAAACCATTACCTCCAACATCCTGTACACAACATCTTAGACACAAAACCATTACCTCCAACATCCTGTACACAACATCTTAGACACAAAACCATTACCTCCAACATCCTGTACACAACATCTTAGACACAAAACCATTACCTCCAACATCCTGTACACACAACACCTTAGACACAAAACCATTACCTCCAACATCCTGTAAACAGTATCTTACACACAAAACCATTACCTCCAGCATCCTTTATACAACATTTTACAGACAAAATCATTACCTCCAACATCCATTACACAGTATCTTACACACAAAACCATTACCTCCAACATCCTGTACACAACATCTTACACACAAAACCATTACCTCCAACATCCTGTACACAGTATCTTACACACAAAACCATTACCTCCAACATCCTGTACACAGTATCTTAGACACAAAACCATTACCTCCAACATCCTGTACACAACATCTTAGACACAAAACCATTACCTCCAGCATCCTTTACACAACATTTTACAGACAAAACCATTACCTCCAACATCCTGTACACAGTATCTTACACACAAAACCATTACCTCCAACATCCTGTACACAGTATCTTACACACAAAACCATTACCTCCAACATCCTGTACACAACATCTTACACACAAAACCATTACCTCCAACATCCTGTACACAGTATCATACACACAAAATCATTACCTCCAACATCTTGTACACAACATCTTACACACAAGACCATTACCTCCAACATCCTGTACACAGTATCTTAGACACAAAACCATTACCTCCAACATCCTGTACACAACATCTTAGACACACAAAACCATTACCCCCAACATCCTGTTCACAACATCTTACACACAAAACCATTACCTCCAACATCCTGTACACAACATCTTAGACGCCTCTGCCATCCAGTTTTCTTGTTTTTCTGGACCATTGAAGTCAACTTAACGGTGAAGTTTGTTGTTCCAACAGCAAAATCAATCTAAAATTAAAGAAATAAGAGACCCAGAGGCCTGAATCGCTCACCTGGGGTTTTTTTTAGTAAATATCAAAAAGACTCTTAGTTTCAGAGAGAAGAAGTCATTTATATGGAAATAGCCAAATTTAATTGACCCCTTTTAGCCCACACCTCAGGCCCCCAGGGGGTCAGTCTGACCATTTGTACAATTTTCAGTCAGTTTGAACCCCATAAGGATGCTACCAGTCAAATTTTGTTAAATTTTGACCAGCGGTTATGGAGAAGAAGTCGATTGTTGATGGACCCCGGACACCACGGTATTGCATAAGCTCACCTTGGTCCTGCGGAACAGGTGAGTTCATAAAAGCATTCAAAAGATAGGATATCAATATAAATCTTTCAATGATTGTCTTTGATAAATAATTACTGAAACTTAAAGGTACAAAAACAGTAGGAGCAATGGTAAAAACAGTGTTGACAGTTACACATTACAATAATGTTGTATATATGTATGTATTGTACATGTTCCGCATTGTATTTACAGTGGTTGAAACAACAGTTGTACATTTCTTTTCAACAGAATATTAAACAAGAGGTCCATGGGCCTTAATAGTCACCTGAATTCTGATACAGAATTAATGAAACAAAGACATATAAATATATATTATACATGTATATTGGCCCATCAGGCCCTTCAAGTTAGTCAGTGATTTTATAAATCTGACTTGTGTGTAATCTATGAAGATTATTTGGTTCCATCATATTGGTGAATTCAGAAGATTTTTGAAAGGAGGTGTTGCATGGCCGCCCACAACCGATATTTTGTATTTTAGTTTAAATCAAAAGAACAACACTGAATACACAATAAAACAGTATTTTTTCTTTAAACAGATGATATTTGCGACTTTAGCGCCTCTTTTTGACTTTCCGTGACACCTATTTAGTCATGCCCCTTTAATTTAAAAATATCTCCAAATTTACAGGGGATATACAGTAGCTGTTATCTTAGTTGAATAGCTTTTTAGATAACCTTTTTAACGATATATAACAATAAACTATATATTAAATCATTTTTTGGCAAATCACAATTTTGCTCAAATTTAACCACTAAAAATACGTTTTCGGCAATCAGAATTTTTTAAACAAGTGTCAATAAATGGTTGACAAACCTCGAGTACCCTAAAATTTTCTCAATCAAAATTAGTTTTAGTATTATATCTTTCTCCTTTAAAATTGCTATGGTAATGAATCACTGGTTATGCCAAGTAATTTGATCTCCTTTCCCCCTACCCCCATGAAATTTTAACAAAATATCGAAGTACTGAGAGTACTATACGTATCATTTCTAAATATTTGGCATCTTATCATCAAATCAAGCAAAAATATTAGACTTTCCACGCTGTTTAAATGTGATATCACAATACTGTCATTGATATAAAGTGGTCAAAAGGGTCTGATTATTTCAAATATTCAACGGTGGATGTGAATATTAATTGTCCACGAGGAAAAAATAAACGCTTGGTTTAGGAATTGTTGTGAACCATTACAATTCAGAGGGGAAATGATAATTCAAATAGTTTCATTAATATCAAATTATGACATTTTCAATTTTGCTTCTCTTTGTAAGAATTGCTCTCTTTAAGGCTTTGAGAAATAATGTCATGATCATTCGTTTATGTCTTACCAAAATTTCATAATATCGAGTCCAGAATAATTACAAAAGATGTGTGACAAATGCAGATCTATCTTAATAATCACTAACCTTGCCGTAATTACTTCAAGGCGTAAATAAAGGTCAGTCTAGTAAACGATAAAATATACGCATAAAGTTTTTTTTTTGTGGTTTTGTGAACATTTGTGTCCTTAATAATTATATTCAATAATATGCTGTGATATTCCACTATTCTCATTGGCTAAGATATGGTCACATGGAGGGTGATATGTAGCATATCGACTGTGTATGAATTTTAAAACAACTGTGTAAATTTTACTAATTGTAACTGTGATGTCACAACCTGACCAATATTGTAATACTGAACTTGTGAACTCGCAATAGGCTCATGATCAGATTAATATCAAGGTTATGTCCTTGTCCTTAGGCTCTAGTACTTCTTGTAATTGCTTGCTTAGGAAATATTGACATTTAAAGAAAATGTAAGCTATAGATGTTAGCCCGCCCTTCTAGAATATATTTTACTAAGGGATATTTACAACAGTGTATCCAAGAATATTGAGATTGATAGAAGATACAGTTTATCTTGAACAAATAATTATCGCGATATGACATATGCACATTCTGTAATTCTTGCAATATATCATAACGATTATATTTGTTGATTAAAGGCTATCGCCAATTTGGGATTTGGATTAATATAACAGGTATTGTGAATAAAGCCGACTCTTCACACAATGTTCTATCTTTTATATTCTTTAAGTATATAACAGTGTAATCATTGCGTTATATTTCAACAATTAGCCATGCAGAATTTTAGTCTTTTATAACTTTTATGATGTTTTTGCAACATGAAAAGGATGGATTTCAGGCCTATATAATGTTTGAAGATAAAGAAACGATATTATGTAATTCAGCACATTTGTTTCATAAACTCATGTTGTCTCAGTGATTTCCTGCATGGTTCTTTAGAATATTTCCCAAGATAGAACAAAACAGTTGTAGTGTGTGAGCACATACCAACAGTCCTTTGACCTGCTGGACATGTACAGAAATATGCTGTGATAGGACTCTCATCATTTGTTAAACTGAATTGTATCCATATGTTGTATTTTGTTTGAGATTTATGTCGCAAACGGATCTGGAATCTTATAAGGTCTGGTGATTGCCGATATACCATTATTTCGTGGTTTCCAGTTTCACTCCAGATAATCAGAAAGATAACATGGAGCTTGTTTGAGCTGGTATGGTCCACAAGTAATGGTTTCTAAATAATCAGAGTGCAATACGGGGAATTTCAATCTTTGTCCCTATCACTTTTGACCTTTAAGATAAATCTGGTTCGTTTTTTTATACGTTTGGCTAAATGATTTTTAGTAGTTAGCAGCCCTTTCATTCTTCTAGCAGGTGCTTCCTCTTTCTCCTTTTTGGAATCCGATGGGGAATATATAGGCCCCGTAACCAATTTATAGTTGCAGAAACAATTTTCAGCAAACTGTAGATACATGAAAGAAAATAATTTGATGTCAACTCTGTTTTGAAAAATCTAAATTGTTTGAATCTGGAATGGTAGGATTCAACAACCCAGCGTGTTTTAGTAATGCATCTGTCAGCGTTTGCAGTAGCTGATTTTCCCCGCGTTTAAGAAATGAAGGCATGAAATGTTTATATCCTGAGTCGCTTAGTTTACCCAAAACATCTCTAAAACCTCAGTTGACAATTATATAGTCATCCTCTTCTAACAGAACCTTCAGGCTCTCTATAGACGTTAATATTTTCTCCGTTATTTCGGCATCATTTTCAGAACCCAACAAGAGGCCCAGAGGGCCTGTATCGCTCACCTGCTTTGTAATGTCAAGTCATGGGGATGGGGGGTCAGAGCCAAAATTTATAAAAGTTCTGTTCCCCTTCCCCCAAGGATATTTGTGGCCAAATTTGGTTACAATCCATGCAGAACTCTAGGACAAGTAGCGATTTATAGGATTTACCTCTATTCCCCCTATTGGGCCCCGCCCCTCCTGCCCCCGGGAGGTTAGAGCCAAAATTTATACAGTTTTGTTCCCCTTCCCTTAAGGATGTTTGTGGCCAAATTTGGTTACAATCCATGTAGAACTCTAGGACAAGAAGCAATTTTTAGGATTTACCTCTATTTCCCCTATTGGGCCCCACCCTTCCTGCCCCCGGGAGGTCAGAGCCAAAATTTATACAGTTCTGTTCCCCTTCCCCCAAGGATGTTTGTGGCCAAATTTGGTTACAATCCATGTAGAACTCTAGGACAAGAAGCGATTTATAGGATTTACCTCTATTACCCCTATTGGGCCCTGCCCCTCCTGCCCCCGGGGGGTCAGAGCCAAAATTTATACAAGTTCTGTTCCCCTTCCCCCAAGGCTGTTTGTGGACAAATTTGGTTACAATCCATGCAGAACTCTAGGACAAGTAGCGATTTATAGGATTTACCTCTTTTTCCCCTATTGGGCCCCGCCCCTCCTGCCCCGGGGGGGTCAGAGCCAAAATTTATACAAGTTCTGTTCCTCTTCCCCTAAAGATGTTTGTGGCCAAATTTGGTTACAATCCATGTAGAACTCTAGGACAAGTAGCGATTTATAAGATTTACCTCTATTACCCCTATTGGGCCCTCCCCTCCTGCCCCTGGGGGGTCAGAGCCAAAATTTAGACAAGTTCTGTTCCCCTTCACCCAAGGATGTTTGTGGCCAAATTTGGTCAAAATCCATGCGGAACTCTATGACTAGTAGCGATTTAAATTAAATGTTGACGTACGGACGGACGGACGGACGGACGGACGACGGACGCCGCGCCATGACATAAGCCAGGTGAGCTAAAAATGGACCAACCGTATCTAATATATATCCATTTGGAAACACCATGCTCATGAATTTAACATAATTTCTTTTTTTCTGGCCACAATACGTCTTTTTTTGAAGAGTGTGATCGTCACTTTTACCAATGAATATGTAAGTGCCATCAAGAATGATAGTGACTTTGTTACCAAAAAAGGTTTCTGTAAAAACAGTATTATTACGAAGGGCTTGGTCCCGTGATAAATGATTAGGTCCAAGATGAGACGACACAACCGTTGATTCTAACACGTCACACATTGATTGAAACGTTCTGCTTACAGTTGAATTGTGGATTTTAAATAGGGACGCTATCTGTGTAAAGGAAATATCTGTTTTAAGCTTTATCCAGAACATTAACAATGCATTATGTGTTGACATGCCTTGTATATGTGACAGTTCTGGACATCTGATAATGGTAGCATGTATTTGTTCAAATTGGTATTTGTTCTAACCTGTCCATGCTATCATATCGTCATTATCCATATATTTATAATCAAATAATAGAGATGAACGATCGTCTCTCAAATCGCAACTTATCTCTAAATGATTATTAATAATGTCTTTGGACCTTTCATTCATGTGTTGTGCCAGCTTATCCTTATTAGAAACGGACACTTCATCATCTGGATTCAAATCTTTTCCAATCAAATGTTTGGAACATACTCTTGAATCCTTTGAACACCAGATGTTATGATTATGTCTAGCCCTTTTAGGTATCATATAAGTATCCTCCATGTACCTACAACACAAACTGCATTTTCGATGGGAGGCTGGGGCATAATACAGGTCATCTATATTAGGTACTTACTATGCAATGGGGTTACACTTGCACTATCATGTGTGTCATTGTCATTAGATACAGTTTCAGTTGCGTTGTCGTCCGGTCTTGGTCTTATTTTAGTATACTTAATGTAACAACTTGGGCACATTTTCATATTTTCTTTGTCTACAACGGCGACGCCTTCCTCAGTCAAAATTGGAAGCATCCATGGTTGTATGTTGCATGAATGTTTACCCTCGCTCACTTTGTAATACTTTAAATTGGTAGTACATTTAAATCCAATACATATATTTTCCATCGTAATAGTATTCAAAGGATATAAAAAACAGAAACTACAAAAAGTGCAACAACTGCAAAAAGTGCAACAACCGAAAAATTAATTAGAAAAATAAATTGATTAATTTTTGTTTGATTTTCTGAGTAGATTAATAACGAAAAATTTAACAATAAGCAAAACAAAGTTATATTTTGAACAACAATAACAATTCTATGAGAGAGACAACAATATGTTTTGATAACAAACAATGTTGCTTTATCACATGCCTCGTGGGATTTGTTCTATATAAGGTATGCTTATAAATGATTGAAAACATTTATTGAAGAAAAAAAATCTCCGAGAGGTTTTCGCCAAGGTGAACCTCTGTCTTCATGCATATTCCAGCTATGAGAACTGCATTCATATTTCAAAGAAAGCGAATTCATGTATGTTTATTATTAATAAATGATATTGATGCATTATATGATACAAAATGTTTAAGCTATAATGGTAAAACTCACTTGGTAACATTGTATTTATCAAAAGAATATGAACTATATTCACAGTCATTCACAACAGAACAATTAAGTCCTATTTTATGAGTAACAGTAAGAAGTTCCACAAAATTTAGAATTTATATCAATGCTCTTTGAATATTAATATTAGAAATTGATCAAACCACGTGAAGAAACATGATATGCTTTCCCTTATTCAGGTTCGACATGATGAATAGGAACTCTCAGTACTTTGATCTTTGTCAAAAATATGGGGTTGGCAAAAACAAGTTAAAAAAACAGGGCATATCCAGTGATTCATCTTCATGAGATTTGTGCTATGGAAAAACATTAAATTAAATATAATTCTGAACGCAGAAATTTTAGGGTACTCGAATGGTGTCTAACAAAGTTTCTTACAAAAAGAAAAAAATCAAGACTGAAAATTTGACTTTTAAGTGTCAAAATTGCAATTAAAATACGATATGGGATGCAATGCAATCCCATATAGCAACATTCTATATATCACTGTTAAGGTGATTTCAAATATTAATTTTCATCATAATAAAAACCTAATTTGAATTGTTTCCGTGTGTCATATGCCAGATTAAAGGTCCCATGGTCTTTGTTATTGACTGACATCATTGGAGATGGCACTGCAGTCACACCAATAGCCAGGGAAGGGGTTTTACTATAATCAACATATGTGTATATATGCTACTAAGTAATTAAAACATAAAAATCGAAAATCTATCGTGGGCGGATTTTGACCCTCTATGCAACACCTCCTTTTAATATGTTTATGGTGTTAAGACTAATAATTTCAACCCAGTTTGACTCATTTCATATGATAACTAAGCAAATAATGCTCATAAATGTGTTTTTTCTACATAAACTATAATAAATTTTACCCCCTCCTTAGGAGTAAATCTTAGATCCCAGTGCCATGAAATTCACAATAAGTATGCCAGATTGGCGACTGTCTAAATAAATAATAAATGATAAATTTTGTATTTTCTTCTGCTGAGAATTCAGCTGACCCAAATGTATCTTCATGCAAAATCAAATATTTTGCTTATCACTGAGTGGCCTAAAGTGATACCCCTCCTTTGATGCCCCAAAGGAATTATGTGTTTTATTGTCTGGAAAAAGAATGAGTGTTTTGCATTAAATTTAAAAGAAAATCAGAACAGAACATTTTAAGTTTCTTAATTTTATCTACAGTGGACCCTCGATCATCCGGACACCTTTGTTCCCAGCCTAAACCGTCCGGATTACAAATTTCCCGGACTGCCGAATTTCGTGTTCTTAGTCAATTTTAAAATTGTCATGTACGAGTTACTCCTTTGACCTTGTAATCGATGATAGGTTTTTATGTAACGTACATGTACTAAAAGAAATACTTTTGTTTATTGTGTTTTAAAGGTTTTTTTCATATCATCATGTTAAGAATATGAAATGAACTTATTTCTTTTCTAAAAGATAAAACCAAAAGCCATTGCTAATTGTGTACGATGTATGCCTATAGCTACGATCCAACTCTGGAACTGTCGTACAGCAAATTATGTTTCAAAATGCCTAACCAAGGATCTATATCTACGTCCTTGGCCTAACAAATCCTAGTGTTTCCCACAGGAAAAAAAAGGGCATGGTGCTGGGTTTTGAAAAAGGAACCTTGACTGCAATAACCATCAGAGGGGCACAAAGGTTAATATACCGACAACTTCCAACACAAGGGAAAATCTTTAAAACTGTCTTGTTGTTTATTTAATTCTAGTTCAACTTAATATCATTTAAATGCTTTTACCTCTCTGGGTTGCTAAGTAATATCTGGACATCAATTTAATTATTCTGGGTAAAAAAATGATTTTGGAAATTGTAATCTGACGATCATATGATCACGACTATAATTAATTCACAAGAAAGATCTAAATTTCATTTATAGTAATTAAAAGAATGAGAAAAAAGCGAAATTTATGCCTTTCTTTCAATCCAATTTTAATACCTTTATTTTAATATACAGTAAAACCCCTATAACTCGAATTGCAGGGGACCAGGTCAATAGTTCGAGGAATACAGGTTATTCGACTTATCTGAGGCTGGTCACGATCGACAGTTAAAATGTCCGGTTTCAAACTATGACAAACAATGCACGGCAATGACATTTTAATTACCTTATCTTTCAGCATTTTGGATTTCTTTAAGTGTTTTATTGATAGCAATATCAAGTTGAAAAAAATGTATAACATAAATTTAGCGTTTGGAAAAGCTAATGAGAAAGCCCTACTGTAAATCAAATGTCATTCACATCAGAGTAAGCGATCGTCATCTAGGTTAATGTACAATATCCATATTGGTCAATAAGGAGAACATTTTCTATTATTCAATTATCACAAATCATTTAAAACTTTTACAAAATACATACTCCTAATAAAGTAATTAACCAGCATATTTACGAACATAAGAAATTATATATATATAGATGTATATTTAGTATTTACGAGTAAAGTTACAAAATACAATTTACATGGAAAGATACGGAACGCACTGATAAAATGTACTTTGCATATATCGTTTGATATCGTTTACATCTTTCGGCAAATAACATTTTATTAGAATGTCGAATGAAACCAATAAATAAAGTTAAAAAAATAAACTTTTATAATTAGGCGGACGTCAGCAATATCTTCCGCCTCTTTTGTCATTTCACAATGCGTACTTTCTATTAACACTGATCAACAACTTCCGTATTTTCGTATTTACAACGAAGAATATTACGAGAGAAACATCAATAACTTAATGCCTTTTCTGAAATATTTAAATAAAGTAAGCATCAAACGACGACTTGCGATCGTGTAGGAAGGTAATAATGACACCGTTAATCCCTTAATTACCTAAAGGCTTGACACGCCAACTGTATAAACACAAGATTGTAAGCAATTATCCATGTCGGTCAGTGCAGTCAGGTGTGACACAGTTAAAAAAAATCTCAAGGGCCGAATACCTGTTCGACAATTGCTTGGGTAAATACTATGTATTTGATGAAACGGGGACATATTTCTGTTCGAGGAATAAGGCGTATTCGACGAATAGCTGTTCGAGCTATCCAGGGTTTTGTTACATATAATATATAGAGAGCCAGTTCAACGAATAGGGGGTATTCGAGGAATCCTGGTTCGAGTTAGAGGGGTTTTACTGTATCTTTATTGAAATATTAAAAATACTGTATTGAATTGAATAAGATAACATGTTTCATAATAATAGATAATTAATTAAAATAATATCTTAAATTTACAAGCTAGAACAATACAGATAATTGTTACAGTAGTATTCAAAATGTAATTTAAAGAGAGAGAAACGTTGATTTCTTTTTAATTTGATTTATTTTAATTAATTTGCTATTAGTAATTTTATTATTATTGATATATTTTTTAAAAAATAAATTCACACCGAAATTCTGAAAAAATGATACCGTTTTTATTTATAAAACGTGAATATTAGTTAAAACCTGAAATCCAGATCCACTATTACAATACACCCAAAATGGCGGTCATTACGATTGCAAAGCTTGTGGCATCCATCAGATATAGATACTATAGGCCTATTAAACATTAAAAACATGAGTGGGAAAACTTAATCCATGATAATTAATAGTAGTAAACATTTTTTATGGACAAATATAATTGTTATTGACCATTTATAAATCTTTGCTTTCTGACTTACATATGTTTTTAACAACCATGTGCACGTTCACTTCTAACTTCTGTGCACAATGTCACACACGTGTATACCTGGCATGTGCCTTAGCCTTTTCATCATAACCATAAACGATGAATTCAAATAGGTTTACATAAATTTAAATACTTATTTATTTCATGAATATTATCTCATCTCAATTACAATACTGAAGTTTGATCACCTATAGAAAACCAATGAACCGTTACATGTATCCGTGACAAAGGTGTTCAGGTAAATGCCCGTGACTATAATATGGTAGCCGTCATTTAGACAACACACACAGTGTTAAGCGGTAGTGTATATTTTACACATGACTGTAGCTCCAGTTTCGAAATCCGAATTTCCGGACAAGTGAGTATAAATAACGTTACGGAAATCAGTTCCATGACATTTCCGTCCCGGTGGTGAGTTTTCCGGACTATCGGCATCCGAATTATCACAGGTCCACTGTATATATTTCAACAAAAACTTGTATGGGTAAATATTTTTCAGGTTTCTTACCTCATTTAAGCCATTAGCTACAGCATCACAGATTGACTCATTCACATCACTACCATATTGTGTCCATACATTTTTATCACCTTCCCATTCCCAGCGAACAGTACATGGACCAATGGTTGCTCCCTCGTCAGTACACAACTTCTTGGATGAACTTGCATCCCCTCCTGCTTCACTTTGAACTATAACAAAACCATAAAAGTGATCAATGTCATCCCCTCTTGCTTAACTTTCAACTATAACAAAACCATAAAAGTGATCAATGTCATCCCCTCCTGCTTCACTCTGAACTATAACAAAACCATAAAAGTGATCAATGTCATCCCCTCCTGCTTCACTTTGAACTATCACATAGCCATAAAAGTGATCAATGTCATCCCCTCCTGCTTCACTTTGAACTATAACAAAACCATAAAAGTGATCAATGTCATCCCCTCCTGCTTCACTTTGAACTATAACAAAACCATTAAAGTGATCAATGTCATCCCCTCCTGCTTCACTTTGAACTATCACATAGCCATAAAAGTGATCAATGTCATCCCCTCCTGCTTCACTTTGAACTATAACAAAACCATAAAAGTGATCAATGTCATCCCCTCCTGCTTCACTTTGAACTATAACAAAACCATAAAAGTGATCAATGTCATCCCCTCCTGCTTCACTTTGAACTATAACAAAACCATAAAAGTGATCAATGTCATCCTCTCCTGCTTCACTTTGAACTATCACATAGCCATAAAAGTGATCAATGTCATCCCCTCCTGCTTCACTTTGAACTATCACATAGCCATAAAAGTGATCAATGTCATCCCCTCCTGCTTCACTTTGAACTATAACAAAACCATAAAAGTGATCAATGTCATCCCCTCCTGCTTCACTTTGAACTATAACAAAGCCATAAAAGTGATCAATGTCATCCCCTCCTGCTTCACTTTGAACTATAACAAAACCATTAAAGTGATCAATGTCATCCCCTCCTGCTTCACTTTGAATTATAACAAAGCCATAGAAGTGATCAATGCCATCCCCTCCTGCTTCACTTTGAACTATAACAAAGCCATTAAAGTGATCAATGTCATCCCATCCTGCTTCACTTTGAACTATAACAAAGCCATAAAAGTGATCAATGTCATCCCCTCCTGCTTCACTTTGATCTATCACATAGCCATAAAAGTGATCAATGTCATCCCCTCCTGCTTCACTTTGAACTATAACAAAACCATAAAAGTGATCAATGTCATCCCCTCCTGCTTCACTTTGAACTATAACAAAACCATAAAAGTGATCAATGTCATCCCCTCCTGCTTCACTTTGAACTATAACAAAACCATAAAAGTGATCAATGTCATCCCCTCCTGCTTCACTTTGAACTATAACAAAACCATAAAAGTGATCAATGTCATCCCCTCCTGCTTCACTTTGAACTATAACAAAACCATTAAAGTGATCAATGTCATCCCCTCCTGCTTCACTTTGAACTATAACAAAACCATAAAAGTGATCAATGTCATCCCCTCCTGCTTCACTTTGAACTATAACAAAACCATAAAAGTGATCAATGTCATCCCCTCCTGCTTCACTTTGAACTATAACAAAACCATAAAAGTGATCAATGTCATCCCCTCCTGCTTCACTTTGAACTATAACAAACCATAAAAGTGATCAATGTCATCCCCTCCTGCTTCACTTTGAACTATAACAAAGCCATAAAAGTGATCAATGTCATCCCCTCCTGCTTCACTTTGAACTATAACAAAGCCATAAAAGTGATCAATGTCATCCCCTCCTGCTTCACTTTGAATTATAACAAAGCCATAGAAGTGATCAATGCCATCCCCTCCTGCTTCACTTTGAACTATCACATAGCCATAAAAGTGATCAATGTCATCCCCTCCTGCTTCACTTTGAATTATCACATAGCCATAAAAGTGATCAATGTCATCCCCTCCTGCTTCACTTTGAACTATAACAAAACCATAAAAGTGGTCAATGTCATCCCCTCCTGCTTCACTTTGAACTATAACAAAACCATAAAAGTGATCAATGCCATCCCCTCCTGCTTCACTTTGAACTATAACAAAACCATAAAAGTGATCAATGCCATCCCCTCCTGCTTCACTTTGAACTATCACATAGCCATAAAAGTGGTCAATGTCATCCCCTCCTGCTTCACTTTGAACTATAACAAAACCATAAAAGTGGTCAATGTCATCCCCTCCTGCTTCACTTTGAACTATAACAAAACCATAAAAGTGATCAATGCCATCCCCTCCTGCTTCACTTTGAACTATAACAAAACCATAAAAGTGATCAATGTCATCCCCTCCTGCTTCACTTTGAACTATAACAAAACCATAAAAGTGATCAATGTCATCCCCTCCTGCTTCACTTTGAACTATAACAAAGCCATAGAAGTGATCAATGTCATCCCCTCCTGCTTCACTTTGAACTATAACAAAACCATAAAAGTGATCAATGTCATCCCCTCCTGCTTCACTTTGAACTATAACAAAGCCATAAAAGTGATCAATGTCATCCCCTCTTGCTTCACTTTGAACTATAACAAAACCATAAAAGTGATCAATGTCATCCCCTCCTGCTTCACTTTGAACTATAACAAAGCCATAGAAGTGATCAATGTCATCCCCTCCTGCTTCACTTTGAACTATAACAAAACCATAAAAGTGATCAATGTCATCCCCTCCTGCTTCACTTTGAACTTTAACAAAACCATAAAAGTGATCAATGTCATCCCCTCCTGCTTCACTTTGAATTATAACAAAGCCATAGAAGTGATCAATGTCATCCCCTCTTGCTTCACTTTGAACTATAACAAAACCATAAAAGTGATCAATGTCATCCCCTCCTGCTTCACTTTGAACTATAACAAAACCATAAAAGTGATCAATGTCATCCCCTCCTGCTTCACTTTGAACTATAACAAAACCATAAAAGTGATCAATGTCATCCCCTCCTGCTTCACTTTGAACTATCACATAGCCATAAAAGTGATCAATGTCATCCCCTCCTGCTTCACTTTTGAACTATAACAAAACCATAAAAGTGATCAATGTCATCCCCTCCTGCTTCACTTTGAACTATCACATAGCCATAGAAGTGATCAATGTCATCCCCTCCTGCTTCACTTTGAACTATAACAAAACCATAAAAGTGATCAATGTCATCCCCTCCTGCTTCACTTTGAACTACAACAAAACCATAAAAGTGATCAATGTCATCCCCTCCTGCTTCACTTTGAACTATCACATAGCCATAAAAGTGATCAATGTCATCCCCTCCTGCTTCACTTTGAACTATCACATAGCCATAAAAGTGATCAATGTCATCCCCTCCTGCTTCACTTTGAACTATAACAAAACCATAAAAGTGATCAATGTCATCCCCTCCTGCTTCACTTTGAACTATAACAAAGCCATAGAAGTGATCAATGCCATCCCCTCCTGCTTCACTTTGAACTATCACATAGCCATAATAGTGATCAATGTCATCCCCTCCTGCTTCACTTTGAATTATCACATAGCCATAAAAGTGATCAATGTCATCCCCTCCTGCTTCACTTTGAACTATAACAAAACCATAAAAGTGGTCAATGTCATCCCCTCCTGCTTCACTTTGAACTATAACAAAACCATAAAAGTGATCAATGCCATCCCCTCCTGCTTCACTTTGAACTATAACAAAACCATAAAAGTGATCAATGCCATCCCCTCCTGCTTCACTTTGAACTATCACATAGCCATAAAAGTGGTTAATGTCATCCCCTCCTGCTTCACTTTGAACTATAACAAAACCATAAAAGTGGTCAATGTCATCCCCTCCTGCTTCACTTTGAACTATAACAAAACCATAAAAGTGATCAATGCCATCCCCTCCTGCTTCACTTTGAACTATAACAAAACCATAAAAGTGATCAATGTCATCCCCTCCTGCTTCCCTTTGAACTATAACAAAACCATAAAAGTGATCAATGTCATCCCCTCCTGCTTCACTTTGAACTATAACAAAGCCATAGAAGTGATCAATGTCATAACACAGACATTAAAGTGATCAATGTCATCCCCTCCTGCTTCACTTTGAACTATAACAAAACCATAAAAGTGATCAATGTCATCCCCTCCTGCTTCACTTTGAACTATAACAAAGCCATAAAAGTGATCAATGTCATCCCCTCCTGCTTCACTTTGAACTATAACAAAACCATAAAAGTGATCAATGTCATCCCCTCCTGCTTCACTTTGAACTATAACAAAACCATAAAAGTGATCAATGTCATCCCCTCCTGCTTCACTTTGAACTATAACAAAACCATAAAAGTGATCAATGTCATCCCCTCCTGCTTCACTTTGAACTTTAACAAAACCATAAAAGTGATCAATGTCATCCCCTCCTGCTTCACTTTGAATTATAACAAAGCCATAGAAGTGATCAATGCCATCCCCTCCTGCTTCACTTTGAACTATAACAAAGCCATAGAAGTGATCAATGTCATCCCCTCCTGCTTCACTTTGAACTATAACAAAACCATAAAAGTGATCAATGTCATCCCCTCCTGCTTCACTTTGAACTATAACAAAACCATAAAAGTGATCAATGTCATCCCCTCCTGCTTCACTTTGAACTATAACAAAACCATAAAAGTGATCAATGTCATCCCCTCCTGCTTCACTTTGAACTATCACATAGCCATAAAAGTGATCAATGTCATCCCCTCCTGCTTCACTTTGAACTATAACAAAACCATAAAAGTGATCAATGTCATCCCCTCCTGCTTCACTTTGAACTATCACATAGCCATAGAAGTGATCAATGTCATCCCCTCCTGCTTCACTTTGAACTATAACAAAACCATAAAAGTGATCAATGTCATCCCCTCCTGCTTCACTTTGAACTACAACAAAACCATAAAAGTGATCAATGTCATCCCCTCCTGCTTCACTTTGAACTATCACATAGCCATAAAAGTGATCAATGTCATCCCCTCCTGCTTCACTTTGAACTATCACATAGCCATAAAAGTGATCAATGTCATCCCCTCCTGCTTCACTTTGAACTATAACAAAACCATAAAAGTGATCAATGTCATCCCCTCCTGCTTCACTTTGAACTATCACTTAGCCATATTTAACCTGTTTGTTTACACAGACTATGTATATACATCTATAATTGTGTACTATTTAACCCATTTGTTTACACAGACTATGTATATACATCTATAATTGTATACTATTTAACCCATTTGTTTACACAGACTATGTATATACATCTATAATTGTGTACTATTTAACCCATTTGTTTAATAGTAACCCATTTGTTTACACAGACTATGTATATACATCTATAATTGTGTACTATTTAACCCATTTGTTTACACAGACTATGTATATACTTCTATAATTGTGTACTATTTAACCCATTTGTTTACACAGACTATGTATATACATCTATAATTGTGTACTATTTAACCCATTTGTTTACACAGACTATGTATATACCTAACCTTTGTTTACACAGACTATGTATATACATCTATAATTGTGTACTACTATTTAACCCATTTTGTTTACACAGACTATGTATATACATCTATAATTGTGTACTATTTAACCCATTTGTTTACACAGACTATGTATATACTTCTATAATTGTGTACTATTTAACCCTTGTTTACACAGATATTATATATTCTAAATTGTGTACTATTAACCCATTTGTTTACACAGACTATGTATATACTTCTATAATTGTGTACTATTTAACCCATTTGTTTAATAGTAACCCATTTATATACATCTATAATTGTATACTATTTAACCCGTTTGTTTACACAGACTATGTATATACATCTATAATTGTTACTATTTAACCCGTTTGTTTACACAGACTATGTATATACATCTATAATTGTGTACTATTTAACCCGTTTGTTTACACAGACTATGTATATACATCTATAATTGTGTACTATTTAACCCATTTGTTTACACAGACTATGTATATACATCTATAATTGTGTACTATTTAACCCATTTGTTTACACAGACTATGTATATACTTCTATAATTGTGTACTATTTAACCCGTTTGTTTACACAGACTATGTATATACATCTATAATTGTGTACTATTTAACCCATTTGTTTACACAGACTATGTATATACATCTATAATTGTGTACTATTTAACCCATTTGTTTACACAGACTATGTATATACAGCTATAATTGTGTACTATTTAACCTGTTTGTTTACACAGACTCTATGTATATACATCTATAATTGTGTACTATTTAACCCATTTGTTTACACAGACTATGTATATACATCTATAATTGTATACTATTTAACCCATTTGTTTACACAGACTATGTATATACATCTATAATTGTGTACTATTTAACCCATTTGTTTACACAAGACTATGTATATACTTCTATAATTGTGTACTATTTAACCCATTTGTTTACACAGACTATGTATATACATCTATAATTGTGTACTATTTAACCCATTTGTTTACACAGACTATGTATATACTTCTATAATTGTGTACTATTTAACCCATTTGTTTACACAGACTATGTATATACATCTATAATTGTGTACTATTTAACCCATTTGTTTACACAGACTATGTATATACATCTATAATTGTGTACTATTTAACCCATTTGTTTACACAGACTATGTATATACATCTATAATTGTGTACTATTTAACCCGTTTGTTTACACAGACTATGTATATACATAATGTGTACTATAACCTTTGTTTACACAGACTATGTGTATACTCTATTTAACCCATTTGTTTACACAGACTATGTATATACATCTATAATTGTGTACTATTTAACCCATTTGTTTACACAGACTATGTATATACAGCTATAATTGTGTACTATTTAACCCGTTTGTTTACACAGACTATGTATATACATCTATAATTGTGTACTATTTAACCCATTTGTTTACACAGACTATGTATATACTTCTATAACTGTGTACTATTTAACCCATTTGTTTACACAGACTATGTATATACATCTATAATTGTGTACTATTTAACCCATTTGTTTAATAGTAACCCATTTGTTTACACAGACTATGTATATACATCTATAATTGTATACTATTTAACCCGTTTGTTTACACAGACTATGTATATACTTCTATAATTGTGTACTATTTAACCCATTTGTTTACACAGACTATGTATATACATCTATAATTGTGTACTATTTAACCCATTTGTTTAATAGTAACCCATTTGTTTACACAGACTATGTATATACATCTATAATTGTATACTATTTAACCCGTTTGTTTACACAGACTATGTATATACATCTATAATTGTGTACTATTTAACCCGTTTGTTTACACAGACTATGTATATACATCTATAATTGTGTACTATTTAACCCATTTGTTTACACAGACTATGTATATACATCTATAATTGTGTACTATTTAACCCATTTGTTTAATAGTAACCCATTTGTTTACACAGACTATGTATATACATCTATAATTGTATACTATTTAACCCGTTTGTTTACACAGACTATGTATATACAAACCTCGATGTATCGAAGTTCAAGGGACCGTCAGAAAAACTTCGATACATCGAGACTTCGAATTATTCGTGGTTGAAATTAGACCGATGGTTGTTTTTACCATGACCAACTGTGGTAGTTGCGTACATGTCGTCTCCGTTCCGTAAACTTAATAATCATTGTACCACAAGCAAAACAAAATAAAAACGAAGTATGCAATTAATCACATGTATTGCTATCGTTAGCAATGCATACGTATATTATAAACAAGACTTACATGTACAAGTGTTCGTTTGGTGACTATTTAAGCGATGGTTAATATTACGGAATGAATATAAAAACGAAAACACGTTGTAAAAACGAAACTAAAAAGGAGGAACCGAAAGCGCTACAACACCTACAAAATACTTCGATTTAGAATGATCGATTTGCTCAAGTATTTATGCCAAAGTTGTGCAATGTAACAGTTTTGAGTATGAGTTACTGATAATGTGGCTCGCTATTTACCGTTCCGTGAATTCTACAAACCGCTACCAATGGCGGCGGCGAACATCAAAAACGACTAACTGTATCTTTGCCGTACTAATGATTTAATAACGCAGCTTGTAAAAACAAAGCACCGGGTATCGGCCTGATTAGTGATATTAATTATCTTGATGATATCAAGCTAGCAACACAAGCTGTCATAATCCCTATTGTCTGGCGAAGGGCCGTCGCGAGACAGCTAAGTGTGACAGCATGCCGCGGGGTATCGGCGAACACCTGATCTGTACAGGTAAATTTTTATTCGAATCATCGAGTGTCAGTTACCTATGATTCTATAACAAATGGTCCATGAAAATAGTTCGATACATCGAGAACTTCGATTCATAAAACTTCGATTCATACATGGGTTAGTTAGTAATGTTATATAGTGAAGAAATTCGGGACCAGACAAAAAGTTCGATACAGCGAGAAATTCGATTCATCGAAGTTCGAATCATCGAGGTTTGACTGTATATACTTCTATAACTGTGTACTATTTAACCCATTTGTTTACACAGACTATGTATATACATCTATAATTGTGTACTATCTAATCCATTTGTTTACACAGACTATATATATATGTAACAATAACGACTGACTAGTGAGCGCTTTCCCACCATTCAAGGGAGCACTTCAAACCGTTTATTGAAGACGTATTATTACGTCATAATTCATGACGTCATTTGCTAAGAGACAAGATATAAACAATCAATCAGGAAAAATACAAAGAATACAATGTCGGATTAAAAAAAGACAAAACATGAAAATATGAAAATATTTCCTGTGCTTGGTAGGATTCAAAAACGCCACATGCTAAGCAAAAGACAGGGCCATTAACCTTATTATATCTTGAGAGATTTTTGTGAGATTTTTGACACTTAAGTCCTTATGCTCAAACCTGGGTCAATCTGGTATATGCATTCTAAATTGTTTAAAACATGGGGCAATAACAATCTAATTACAAGAGGCCCAAGGACCTTAACAGTCATCTGACTACCTTGGCAATAATTGAATAGGAAATTAATAAGATATAGTGTCATGGTCATTTTCAATTTGGGATCAACCGGATTTGTAACAACACTTTGTCGGGAACATGTCAGAATCATTTCATGCAAGTTTCAGCCAAATTGCACCGGTAGAACTTGAGAAGAAGGTCAAAATGAGTAGATGGCGGCTGTGAAGGCCATCTTGGATTTTAGATCGACCCACAAAATAACAACACTATGTCAGGATCATATGTCAGGATCATTTCATTCAAATTTCAGCCAAATCACACCGGAAGAACTTGACAAGAAGTTTGAAATGTGCTTTCAAAATGGCGGCTGTGGTGGCCATCTTGGATTTTGGATCGACCGAAAAATATCACGTCAGCATGACCCAGCTGGCCTAGAATCATAACATCTTGGGGCGTACCCTTTAACGGTTAATTTATACTTCCGAATGAATCAACCACACCGAAGATTTTGTAGGTAATACGTTGATTGGCCAACCATTGGGGTCATGCTGAGGTGACACTGAACAGGGAGTTGTTACAGGGCTTTTTTTCAACATGATTTGGGGCCAAAATTTGGCCCCATTCCCCATGACAAAACCTCTAAATTTTTCCCAAATCCAGCCTTAAATTTCCCAAATTCAAATTTTCTTGAAAACTATCCAAAAATATTGCATGAACTTAGTTGGTTAAGACTTTAAATATTTGTGAATTAGCTTCAGAAAAGTACATGAACTACAGTGGAAATAAAAAATCTTATTTGTTATGCTTTACTTCAAATTTCATAATTTTCCCCAAATCCTGGTTTTGTCGCACATTTTCCCAAATTCAAAGCCACAGGCCACATTCCCAAAGCAGTGAGAAAAAGCCCTGTGTTAGATCTTGTATTACAAGTCTAATCTTAGATTGGGGGCAATAATTAATCATCTGGAAAGTGTTTAACTTTAAGGTACTGGTTCACCCCAGTCTGAATTTCAACGTACAAATCATTTATTTTCATTGCGCTCAATTCAATGTAATATTTACAGTGCCTGAAAGTAAGGAATTGTTTTTTAATTTTTGTGCAGCTATAAGATAAAAGGATAAAAAGTGTAGAATTTTAGTTTGTTGTGAAGGCTTCAAGGACTGTATATGGGATGTGTGCCTTGAAGTCTTCGAGTGTTGTGCTTTGTATTGCTGCTACCAGTAAAAGGTTACATGGTGTGATTGTATGTGGTTAGAAGGAGTATTTGTACGTATCATTGGTAGCAGATATGTAACGGTATGTGTGTGTGTGTCTAGTTCTGCAATCTGTTTTGATGAGAAATGATGTATTGACTGTAGTGTTCTTGAATTGGTAATTCTAATTGAAATAATGATTACTCAATATCTAAGTAACGATTTCTCCCTATACCGGATGTTGATGTGATATGTTGTATTGACATGCGCAGTGTTAATAAAAGAAGCATGTGGTCATGAATGACACCTGGTCATAGTTATTTCTATCCGTAGAGAAGAATATCTACAGTGGCGACGAGGAAAACAGGTGTAAAAACCTCAGGTACACAAAAATCATGGCTCAGGTACAAGCGGTCAATGATTTAATGGGTGTAAAACCGTTTGATATTCACGACGAACCGACATCAGTTGGGCAAAGATGGCGCCGGTGGATTAGAAGTTTTGAACTTTATAAAGACGGAAAAGGCATTCAAAATGCCGAACAAGCAAAAGCGTTGTTGTTACATTGTGGGGGAACCGATCTGCAAGACGTCTATTTCACATTCCCAGCCCGCCAACCAAACGCAGATAATCATGAAACTGTCTATACGGTAGTCAAAACCCAGCTCGAAAACTATTTCACCCCAAGAGTAAATATATCGTATGAAAGACATTTATTTCGCGGCATGGCTCAACAACCATCAGAGTCGGTCGACCAGTACGTGACCCGTCTACGTCAGAGGGCAGATTTTTGCGATTTCGGTGACAACGTAAATGATCAAATAAAGGACCAAGTAATAGAAAAATGCTTGTCTAATCATTTACGTAGGAAGTTACTGGAAAGGGGAAGAGAGTTGACACTCGCTCAATTACAAAATTTAGCAAGGGCTATGGAAACAAGTGAGAGACAGGCCACAAACATGGCATCAGGAGGTCAGAGTCAGTCAGTCAATTATGTAAAATCTGGGGCAAGACCCAAACAGTACAAACACAAATAACAAAATGAGAAAACAGACATCAGGTGTTATAGATGTGATAATGTGGGACACATCTCATCAGATCCCAAATGTCCTGCTCGGGAGACTGAATGTTCAAAATGTAAGAAAGTTGGACATTACATGAAGTGTTGTAGAACTAAAACAAAATCTGGTAGGAAGGAAAAAGGAAAGAAACAGCCGAAAGTGAGACTGGTCAAGGAAGAGAGTGATTCCGATTATGCATTTTCTGTCGAGGAAAAACATTCATCTGTGAAACTTGATGCAGAGATTGGTGGAGTGTCTACATCGCTAATCATTGATTCAGGAGCGACGTGCAATGTAATCTCCGAAACAGAGTGGAAACGGCTAAAGGAGAACAACATAAAATGAGAGTCGAGGAAATCTGCAAAGAGACTGTACCCGTATGGAAGTAAAACACCACTTGAAGTGTTAGGTAGCTTCACAGCTGAAATAAAAGTAAGGAACACAGCACTTGAGGATAATTTCACAGTTGTCAAAGGTGAAGGTCAAAATTTACTTGGTGAAAAGACAGCTACTGCCTTAGGTGTTCTCAGAGTTGGTTTCGCGAATAGTATTGAAACAGTGGGTGGACATGAAACACTTGTCGAGAAGTATAAGGATCGATTTGAAGGTCTAGGAAAGTTGAAGGACTTCCAACTTCACATTCCGATAAATAAGGAGGTTCAACCCGTAGCGCAATCTGTTAGACCTGTACCGTTCAGTCTACGCACTCCGATTGAGAAGAAACTTGATGAATTGCTTGATCTTGACATTGTTGAAAAAGCAGAGGGACCAACTCCCTGGGTATCGCCCATTGTTGTTGTGCCAAAGAAAAATGGTGATCTGAGAATTTGCGTGGACATGCGGAGAGCAAATGAGGCGATTGAGCGTGAACGTCATCCTATCCCAACGGTAGATGAGGTAATCCACGATTTAAATCAGAGCACGGTCTTCAGCAAACTTGATTTGAAATGGGCATTTCATCAGATTGAATTGGAAGAGGAATCAAGGGAGATAACTACCTTTTTAACCCATAAAGGTCTCTACAGATATAAACACCTAATGTTTGAAGTGAGTTGCGCCCCTGAAATGTATCAGAGGATAATCCAGCAGTCTTTACATGGGTGTAAAGGGGTCGGAAACATCTTTGATGACATTGTGGTGCATGGAAGCACAACAGAAGAACATGATGAGAATCTGGAGAATCTACTTATAAGATTGAGGGAAAAAGGTCTTACACTAAATAGGGAAAAGTGTAAATTCCACTTAGATCAACTTGAATTCATGGGACATTTATTGTCGTCTAAAGGAATCAGTCCACACAGTGGTAAAGTTGAGGCAGTCAAAGATGCTAGACAACCAGAGTCCGCTAGCGAGGTCCGTAGCTTTCTAGGTTTGGTGAATTTCTGTGCGCGTTTCATACCAAATCTAGCAACAATATCAGAACCGCTACGACGTTTGACAAAGAAAGACCAGGAATTTGTTTGGGGTCTTGAGCAAGACAAGGCATTTAAAGAACTCAAATCCAGGTTGGCAAAGCGCTGAAAACACTAGGATATTTCGACACAAAGGCAAAAACGTGTGTGTGATAACCGATGCTAGTCCAGTAGGATTAGGAGCTGTCCTAACACAGGAACAAAATGGCGTGAAACGTGTAATATGTTATGCTAGCCGCAGCTTGACCGACGTCGAAAAACGTTACTCACAGACTGAGAAAGAAGCACTAGGCATAGTGTGGGCCTGTGAACGGTTCAACATGTATCTCTATGGCATAGATTTTGAACTCCATACCGATCACAAACCGTTAGAGTTTATCTACTCCAGTAAATCGAAACCAAGTGCCCGTATCAACCGATGGGTGCTGCCACTCCAACCGTACACATTCAAGGTGAAACACATTCCGGGAAAGTCAAACATAGCAGACTGTTTGTCAAGATTGACAACTCCAGATGGTACCGAAAATGTAAAAGACAGTGAGGAGTACATTCGATTCGTTGCTCAACATTCTACTCCGAAAGCATTGTCAACACGAGAAATCGAACGCGAATCGGCAAAAAATCCAGAGCTATCGAGAGTTCGAGAAAACATAAGGAACAACTGGTGGAAAAAGAAAGAAGACCGAGCATATCAGTTGATAAAGGATGAACTGTGTGTTATCGAAAAGCATGGAAATAGTGTTGAGGTGGAAAAGGATGGTGTTCATTACAGGCAATATTCATCACATTTAAAGAAATTCAGGACTGATCCAAGGAGTGAACTTGAACAACCAGTTGAACGTGAAGGACCAATTGAACATGAACAATTCAGTGAGCTTGAACAAAACTATGAATTTGAGCCAAAGTTCAATAGTGAGGGAAATAGCAAGTTTGAACCTGAACCAGAATTTGAACAATTCCAAAATAATGAGCATTTGCCTGAACAGAATATGAACTTGGACAATAGTTATTCAAAGCCATCCAGAAGGATTACACTACCATCCAGGTTCAAGGATTTTGATATGAGCTAAAAAAAAAGTGTTGCACAGTATCATACAGGATGGTACATGTAGTACATTGTGACATGTGCTAAGATTATTGACAGTGTTCTGTTAATCTTGTTAATACGTTTTATTTGTTTCATGAGAAAACATTTAGGTCAAAGTGTTATTTTCAGTTTTGTTTCTTCAGACTCAGAGACAATTTGCCTATAGACAATTTATAAAAAAGAAACAAATAACAAATACTCAGACATTGTGAGAAAGTATTTTATTTGTAATTTACTCTAGTCATAAATGGATAGATTGTAGTTTTGATCTTATCAAACGTTCTAGTCAATATTAACATTTAAAAAATAATTTGATTTTAATTTCCAAAAAAAGGAGGGATGTAGTGTTCTTGAATTGGTAATTCTAATTGAAATAATGATTACTCAATATCTAAGTAACAATTTCTCCCTATACCGGATGTTGATGTGATATGTTGTATTGACATGCGCAGTGTTAATAAAAGAAGCATGTGGTCATGAATGACACCTGGTCATAGTTATTTCTATCCGTAGAGAAGAATATCTACATTGACTAATTGTTTGTGTATGATTTTGAAGAAAAGCGTTAGTCTTGACTGTAATTTGCATGTGTGTAGTGGGAGTTCATGTATTGATCATGTCTGTAACTGAGCTTGTGTTGTGGTATTTATTTTGGATGTATCGTGCTATTCTGCACTGTATTTTTTCTAGTTGTGTGATCTGGTTGGCATGGTAGGGGTCCAATACGGAAGAACAATATTCAAGTTTGGGCCGTGTAAGTGCCTTATATGCATGTGCTTTGATGTGTGGCGAATTAACTTTTAAATTGGGTTTAAGGATCGAAGCCTAATGATTTGTTTGCGTTTGATGTGATGTTGTTTATGTGTTTGTCCTTGCAAATGTTGTGTTGTAGTGTTATGCCTAAGTATTTGCTGGACTGAATATTCTAATATATGGTTTAAGAACGTGTAGTTTTGGTGTATTTTGTTTCGTTTAGGTGTGATGCTGATTATATAATGTTGCTTTAGTCGGGGTTGAAAGACATGATCGAGCCAATCCTGTGCCCACTGTTCTGCTGCATGTAGATCTTCTAGTAAATGTAGTTGGTTGTGAATCTGTTTGTAAATGATGCTGAAGAAATTAACAATAATATCTTTAATTTAATTTAAAAACCAACCAAACTTGATGGGTTGGCTAATCATGTGTAGCGGGATTAGACTGGGTCAATCATCGGTGACCAGGTAGCTCAGTCGGTAGGGCACTCGGCTAGTGTTCTGAGGGTCCCGGGTTTGAATCCCGGTCTGGCCCCTACATTTTCTTCTCTCCTGTTAAAAAATTGGCATCCAATTAAATAACCCACGGTGGTGGTGTTTCGAAGGGTCTCGAGTGTCTTCGAGGGCGAAGATTTCGAGAAAGGAAGGAATTGCGGGATTGGACTTGGTCAATCATCGGTGACCAGGTAGCTCAGTCGGTAGAGCACTCGACTAGTGTTCTGAGGGTCCCGGGTACGAATCCCGGTCTGGCCGCTACATTTTCTCCTCTCCTGTTACACATGTGTACTAGCTCGCCAAATTTTTTGGACAAGCCCTCGCCAATTTTGGGTACGGGTTGGTGGTTAAGAGTTGGAATGGGTACGGGTTAACTATACCCCAATTTATACATGTCTTTGTCATATTTGCTAAAAAAAGATACAGTATTTGTAACACGTTACAGTGCAATTGGCTCGGCGGGAAAATACATCGTAGAAAAAATTATTTTGGTCTAGAAACGTATTCACCTTCTCCGTCTTATCTAATTTACAGGTCTCGAAATTAGTGTTGAACATGATCCGTTATTTTCCAATAATGTCAATCAAAAGAAAAGTCTCACCTTTGCGTTTTCGTGGCATATCTATCAAGTTGCTATTCGACAGCGTTTGTGTACATTCAGCAAAACGATGTAACACACGATTTATGCATCTTTCGGATTCCAAACACCTTCAAATGAAACGCAACAGTATATTTTGCGACTGAACAGTGGAATAGTTAAAGGAATTGCAAAAAAATGTACAAAATTAATTGAATTTTTTAATTAAGATTTTATTTTTCCATGTCAAAATACACAATTAATCTCTTTCAGAGGAATTTACGAATGGGGAAGACTAGGCCTAATGATTGTTTTGCCGACTGCATGTAAATGGTTAAGGCCTAGTTTCATTTTAAAATGAGGCTATGAACCGGTCAGGATCGAGTAGGGGCTGTCAGGCGCATCCGTGACTGTAGCCGTATCACTGCTCGTACCGGACGTCCGTGGTCGTACCGGATATCAGTTACTAGACTGTTTCGGTGCATTCGAACGGTACTTTATAGATATTCAAGGGGGGGCGGACCCGGCGTACGCCCCCCCCCCCCCCCCCCCTAAAATAGGAGAGAGAAAAAAAGAAAAAAAGGAAAAAGAAGGGAAAAAAGAAAGAGGGGAAGGAAGGAAAAGAAGGAAGAAAGAAAAAAAAAGAGGGAGAAAGGGAAAAAATTAAGGAATTAGATAAAGAGTGAGAATTAGACAGAAAGCTCCATTTCCTACCTTTACCGTTTGATGTTATCATTTTAAAATCTAAATGTATTCGACTTTGTGGTACATACATGCATGAACATACTTGTATCCAGGCACAATGGAATAATTATATTTTTTTTTTCGTGTAAGTTAAGGTTTTTTCTCCATCGCTTAAAAGGTATAATGTAAATCCCTTCAAGTATTTACTTTTTCCAAGGACGTATATGAGAGCTCACTTATAAATCCTTGCTTTTTCCAAAAAAAAAAAAAAAACGATAAAATCCCAATATATTAGATAATTTATTGTCATTAATATTCAATATTGACAGGTTATATCTCGATATCCTTAGCAATAAAAGAAAAGGGGGAGGGGTGGGTGGAAGGAATTGTAGCTGGCCATGAGTCTTCGCTGGTTGACTATATGTCATGCCCTTCGTTTTCCAGGTTGTAAATGATATATTACACATTTTTGAATAAGCATTAAAGTCCTGTATTAAATCCGACTATCAATTCACAAATGTGTGCGTACTTTCAAAACGCCAGTTACAAGATCACTACTGACGCCGAATGCTTCTAGAAGCCTTTTATTTGTCCTAAGAAAATGTGTGTAAAGAAAAAAGTGGAATGCGACAGAAAATGAGAGCCTCTAGGGTCTGGGTGCACTCCATGGCCAGATGCCTTCCTTTTTTGTTTCAATAAAAACATATCCTAACGATAATGTTATAAGATAGGCAAACGATGTTAAAAAATTAATGCACATGACAAAAGGCTCCCTATTAGAAAACAGGATGATAGCAATGGTCCCTGGCACCGTATGGCCATAGACAAGACCACTAGCCTTCTTTTCTTTCGTTGTCCAATACACGAATTATGAAGATTGTGTAAGTTAGGGAAAATGAATTATCTAATCTGACAGATAATGTATAAAAGTAAAAGCTTATATCGTTAAAAAAGTTCACATACACTTTCATTAGTCCTATAAAAACCTTCAATAGGCGACCCCTAGCTGCAATATTGTAGCTCAAAAGACTTTTAGACTGAAAAATGGTGTCTTCTTTAGAGCTACAATTGTTCCCTATTACTTCAAAACCTTCAAAAAAGTATGAAAAACTGTGCCCGAGTGATTTTCGGAGGCAGTGCTCCACTACGATACATAGGGACCAATTCGTACCCGGCCTAAAGGCATAGTAGGCCGGGTACGTATATTCGTTCTAGGCGGCCCCCAGACCCCCATCCCTTTCTTTGCTTCATGCCTCTATGAATAGATATCCAGATTTTAGGCAGTGCAATTCTGTAACTTTATATTCAAAATATGACATTAGACGTCAAAAATAATAAATGAACATTTTTACATGGCTTCAATTATTTTTTGGAAAAAGTGTACATTTATTCGAGGGCTTCTGGGGGCCTAGGCGGCCCCCACCCAGACCCCCGCCCTTCTTCGCTTTATGTCCATATAAATATTAAGATTTTGATATTGCAATTCTGTAAGTTAAAAAAAAAAAAATCAAAACTTTGGTAACATAATCAAGAATCCTTGATATAATATTCACATATATGTGGTTCCAACCACCGCAGCGCAGATATAAAACGTACGTGGATTATTATGAACATTTTATTGTGTATAATTATGCTGCAAACGCGTAGAAATATCGATGTTCATTTATCTAAGACAGGTACATCAATATACATGTACATGTATGGGTAGTATAAATCCCTGTTTTCAAGCGTTTTTCAAACTCATATCTGTGATTAAGGATAACATTAAATAGGTATCGGACATGTACACAGGTATTTGTGTCTTCAAAATCGATATTTACAAACAGATAGTTTATATTAGATGACAGACACGAAATTTCTCCTCTCTATCTTTTGCCAGTAGAATAGGTCCCGTTGTCCTCGTGACGTCACAGGTTAGGGGTCCCGAATCGGGGTCAATGGCTTGGGGCTTCAGGTGTGATCTAGAGAAAAGTCGCATTATCTCTTATACCGTAATCGCTATGAAACTCGTACTTTCTCCATTCTAAATTTTATCCAAAGACGCATTTATCAAGCCTTATATACCAAACCATTCCGTGTACACTTTAATTCGGCCTTGGGTATCAGGGAATATCAGCTATCGCAGGTTTAAAAAATTCTTGTATTAACTTACACAAAGTCAATAATTGTTTTGTTATATGAAATGATGCCTATAATACAAGCTTTGCTGTTTGAAATAAAACTTTGAAACAAGGACAGCACAACGACTAATAAAAAATAATATTAATAAACTTTTAGTTCTTTTGCTATGCTTCTTCACAACATAACGTACAGCTACATAAAATGTGTATAATATTTTTCCATGATGGCGTCTATTTCCCTATGATTGGCGATGCTCTATTTTGATTAGTCAAAAATGTAATAGACATGGAATTCCCAGTGTCTTTTGATCACAGGTTACCGGATTTGCAGTGGCAATTTCTGAACAGGTTTTCATCGGTTGCAGGTTGACATTGCATTTTTTAAAGACCTGACCGATCGTCTAGATCAATCAGAAAATGGGAAAACTCGCAGTCATATAAAAATAGATTTCTGACTGTACCCGTGCTATAAAACATGTAAGTATTTATTATGGGTACATGAACATGTGTAGGGGAAGCGGGGTTAAAGTCACGTGTGCCGAAATTTTCATACTCACGAAGCAATAAGAGCATGTATGTATGTATGTTGTATGTGACGGGTACAGTCAGGGATGTAAGTTATATATGGTATATAGTACGGGTACAGTCAGGGATGTAAGTTATATATGTTGTATATTACGGGTACAGTCAGGAATGTAAGTTATATACGTTAAATAGCACAGGTCCAGTCAGACATGTAAGTTATATTTGTTATATAGCACGAGTACAGTCAGGGATATAAGTTATATACGTTCTATAACACGGGTACATTCATGGATGTACGTTATATATGTTGTATATTACGGGTACAGTCAGGAATGTAAGTTATATACGTTGAATAGCACAGGTACAGTCACGGATGTAAGTTATATTTGTTATATAGCACGGTTACAGTCAGGGATGTAAGTTATATACGTTCTATAACACGGGTACAGTCATGGATGTTAGTTATATATGTTGTATAACACGGGTACCGTCAGGAATATTAGTTATATAGTTCTATAACACGGGTACAGTCATGGATGTAAGTTAAATACGTTCTATAACACGGGTACAGTCAGTGATGTAAGTTATATTTGTGGTATAACACGGGTACAGTCATGGATGTAAGTTATATACGTTCTTTAACACGGGTACAGTCAGTGATGTAAGTTATATTTGTGGTATAACACGGGTACAGTCATGGATGTAAGTTATATACGTTCTATAACACGGGTACAGTCAGTGATGTAAGTTATATATGTTGTATAGCACGGGCACAGTCAGGGATGTAAGTTATAATTGTGGTATAGCACGGGTACAGTCAGGGATGTAAGTTATACATGCTATATTTGACGGGTACAGTCAGGGATATCAGTTGTATAATTATATTTGATGTGACGGATACAGCCAGGATTGTTTTGGCTAAAAAAGTATATATATTTCCTCCGACTGATACAGACAATGATGAAAAAATTATAAGACTCTTCTACTTGCTAGGTATATATTTTTTCATCGTACATGTAGTACAGGTATGTCAGATTCGCGTGAAAGTAGATGAAAGATTAAGTGATAGGCGTTTTATTACATTCTATAATAGCTAACCCCTTTCTAGAAGCTTTATTTTGAAACAGGATCAACGGAATGGGCCTAATTAGAGACAGATAATACATCAAATACATTTACTGGGGTCCTGGAATTCCCTCCCTGCTGAAGTAGTCAATGCTGTGAACTTGGAACATTTTAAAAAATAGATTAAATAAGCACTGGAAAAAACCTAGGAATAACAGTATATTATACACAAACCTAGGATGTACTATTAAGGATTTTAAGCAATCACTTTAGATATTTTACCATTGTTGTAAATATCACTATATATCTCTACAAGCCTTTTTGGCTTTCAAATGATGTTGGACTGACGAGCCACTGATGGGAGTAGGCCTATGTGCCTTGTTATGCTGATGTTCGAACGGGCCGAAACATTTATAGATAACAGACTATATATACATCCGGTACGATTACAGCCTTCCGGTACGTACGTGGACGGGTACAGTCAGGGATGTACACATGTAGCTGACAGCCCCTGTTGTCAGGATCGGAGTAAGATTAAAGTGTACACGGGACGGAAAATCATGTTTTGATATGTTATTCTGTTTGATCTCCTGTCAAGAATTTGAAAACCGCATCAAAATCGGCAGTTTCAGTACCGAGATACCGCCCTCCGAAGTGCTCAATTTTTCCCTTTCGAATCAGGTCGTTCCGGCCTCTACGCGCCAGTTAAAACGGCCCCACTGTAAAAACGGCCCCAGACAGAACGGCCCCACTACAATAATGGTCCCAGTTAAAACGGCCCCATAACAATATAAATATATGTTAAATATATGGTATTAGATTTATATATTAATGTAGCGAAAAACTGCGGGAGTTATATAATTACGTATTCCCAGCCCGCTGCCCTCGGTAGATGCCTTCTAGGGTAGCGTCAGGCACCCGCCACAATACCCGAGTTTTGATTAAAGTAGAGTGGGTCGTCGAGTAAAACACAATTTAACGCCGCAATAAAGTTCCACGTGTATTCAGCTCTCTCTAGCATAGAAACGTGCACTTAAACAATAGTCCAAACCAGCTACGTTGTAACTCCTGAACTCAGTCATTCAAACCAGCAAACACATGAACTCCGTCATTTAACCCAGCTAACACCTGAACTCCCCGAGCTTCGAATGAATGAATGAATGAAGAGTTTTACGTACCGTGACGCTAAATATAACGTTTCGGGGCACGAGTTTCAGTTTCGTGCCCCTTTTATACCAAATATGCAGGAGCCCTGCAGGAGCGCTGCAGGAGCGCAGGAGCGCTGCAGGAGCACCCCGGTGGGCTCTGGTTACCAAAATTGACAATAACACTAAAACATAACACTTAGAAAAACGATTAGCCACAAGTAAGTGTTGACCGTGTGTAATATAGATGTGGACACTGGCAGATTTTCCAGACCGATGTAGCCATTTGTTATAGATAATGGGGATGGGAGACGATTAATACCTCTCAAATAGGGGGGGGGGGGGAATAAAATTGAGGGAGCCCCGCAGACGATAAGTGCCACGGCCGTAGATAATTAATTACTTCACGAATTAAGGGCCCAGCGTGTCCCCCATCTAATTATCAGCTGTAAACAGATAGATGCGCTATAGAAAAGCACTAAATAATGATGTATAGACAAATACTACAGAATATAGAAAAACACAATAGAAAATATAGAAAAATAGCACATTAACATATTTATTTATATAATGTAATAATGTCTTGTTAATGGATACGTGTATTCATAAAATTATTTTCTTTAATGAATTTCATGGTAGACTATTATGTGTCAATGCATTTAGAAGCATATCCATAATATATTACAAATTAAATAAACAAAAAGTGGTAAATATAAAAAGTACATTTTATTTATTGAATTTTATAAATTTTATTAGAGGGTGTCTGCCAACACTGAACCTGCCTCCGCAGTTTCACCTGTTGCCCAGCTCTTGCCACGTGGAGGCCCCCTCTGCAAGAGCCACACGATTGTTTAAAGAGTATAAAAATCAAATATATCAGGATCACTAGATATAAAATCACATACATATCCGATCGCGTTGAAGTCCGGGAAACCACTATAGTCGCATAAATCCGATCGCGTAGAGGAAACACTAAAGTCACATATATCCGATCGCGAAGAGGAAACACTAAAGTCACATAAATCCGATCGCGTTGAAGGAAAACACTAAAGTCACATATCCTCTGGTGGCTCTGGACGGCGTTCTGGGAGACCAGGCGCATCTGGATCGTCACCAGAGAGGTTTCTTGCAGTAGCAGAGGAACCAGCATGTAGAACGGCAAGTTGACGCGTCCAGCCTTTACCGTTCAGCATGTGATGCCATCCTTCAACAAAAAATGTGAATAATCTAATAATATAATACTAGGAATAGAACTATTTTTCTTGAATCATCGCAGTCGTATCAGTAGCAGAGGCTGAGGGTCTCTCCTCTATCATCGCAGTCGTATCAGTAGCAGAGGCTGAGGGTCTCTCCTCTATCATCGCAGTCGTATCAGTAGCAGAGGCTGAGGGTCTCTCCTCTATCATCGCAGTCGTATCAGTAGCAGAGGCTGAGGGTCTCTCCTCTATCATCGCAGTCGTATCAGTAGCAGAGGCTGAGGGTCTCTCCTCAATCATCGCAGTCGTATCAGTAGCAGAGGCTGAGGGTCTCTCCTCAAACATCGCAGTCGTATCAGTAGCAGAGGCTGAGGGTCTCTCCTCTATCATCGCAGTCGTATCAGTAGCAGAGGCTGAGGGTCTCTCCTCAAACATCGCAGTCGTATCAGTAGCAGAGGCTGAGGGTCTCTCCTCTATCATCGCAGTCGTATCAGTATCAGAGTCGGGTCTCTCCTCTATCATCGCAGTCGTATCAGTAGCAGAGGCTGAGGGTCTCTCCTCTATCATCGCAGTCGTATCAGTAGCAGAGGCTGAGGGTCTCTCCTCAATCATCGCAGTCGTATCAGTAGCAGAGGCTGAGGGTCTCTCCTCAAACATCGCAGTCGTATCAGTAGCAGAGGCTGAGGGTCTCTCCTCTATCATCGCAGTCGTATCAGTAGCAGAGGCTGAGGGTCTCTCCTCAATCAATCGCAGTCGTATCAGTAGCAGAGGCTGAGGGTCTCTCCTCTATCATCGCAGTCGTATCAGTAGCAGAGGCTGAGGGTCTCTCCTCAACGTCATCGCAGTCTCGTATCAGTAGCAGAGGCTGAGGGTCTCTCCTCTATCATCGCAGTCGTATCAGTAGCAGAGGCTGAGGGTCTCTCCTCTATCATCGCAGTCGTATCAGTAGCAGAGGCTGAGGGTCTCTCCTCTATCATCGCAGTCGTATCAGTAGCAGAGGCTGAGGGTCTCTCCTCAATCATCGCAGTCGTATCAGTAGCAGAGGCTGAGGGTCTCTCCTCAATCATCGCAGTCGTATCAGTAGCAGAGGCTGAGGGTCTCTCCTCTATCATCGCAGTCGTATCAGTAGCAGAGGCTGAGGGTCTCTCCTCTATCATCGCAGTCGTATCAGTAGCAGAGGCTGAGGGTCTCTCCTCTATCATCGCAGTCGTATCAGTAGCAGAGGCTGAGGGTCTCTCCTCAATCATCGCAGTCGTATCAGTAGCAGAGGCTGAGGGTCTCTCCTCTATCATCGCAGTCGTATCAGTAGCAGAGGCTGAGGGTCTCTCCTCTATCATCGCAGTCGTATCAGTAGCAGAGGCTGAGGGTCTCTCCTCTATCATCGCAGTCGTATCAGTAGCAGAGGCTGAGGGTCTCTCCTCTATCATCGCAGTCGTATCAGTAGCAGAGGCTGAGGGTCTCTCCTCTATCATCGCAGTCGTATCAGTAGCAGAGGCTGAGGGTCTCTCCTCTATCATCGCAGTCGTATCAGTAGCAGAGGCTGAGGGTCTCTCCTCTATCATCGCAGTCGTATCAGTAGCAGAGGCTGAGGGTCTCTCCTCTATCATCGCAGTCGTATCAGTAGCAGAGGCTGAGGGTCTCTCCTCAAACATCATCGCAGTCGTATCAGTAGCAGAGGCTGAGGGTCTCTCCTCTATCATCGCAGTCGTATCAGTAGCAGAGGCTGAGGGTCTCTCCTCTATCATCGCAGTCGTATCAGTAGCAGAGGCTGAGGGTCTCTCCTCTATCATCGCAGTCGTATCAGTAGCAGAGGCTGAGGGTCTCTCCTCTATCATCGCAGTCGTATCAGTAGCAGAGGCTGAGGGTCTCTCCTCTATCATCGCAGTCGTATCAGTAGCAGAGGCTGAGGGTCTCTCCTCTATCATCGCAGTCGTATCAGTAGCAGAGGCTGAGGGTCTCTCCTCTATCATCGCAGTCGTATCAGTAGCAGAGGCTGAGGGTCTCTCCTCTATCATCGCAGTCGTATCAGTAGCAGAGGCTGAGGGTCTCTCCTCTATCATCGCAGTCGTATCAGTAGCAGAGGCTGAGGGTCTCTCCTCAATCATCGCAGTCGTATCAGTAGCAGAGGCTGAGGGTCTCTCCTCAAACATCGCAGTCGTATCAGTAGCAGAGGCTGAGGGTCTCTCCTCTATCATCGCAGTCGTATCAGTAGCAGAGGCTGAGGGTCTCTCCTCAATCATCGCAGTCGTATCAGTAGCAGAGGCTGAGGGTCTCTCCTCTATCATCGCAGTCGTATCAGTAGCAGAGGCTGAGGGTCTCTCCTCTATCATCGCAGTCGTATCAGTAGCAGAGGCTGAGGGTCTCTCCTCTATCATCGCAGTCGTATCAGTAGCAGAGGCTGAGGGTCTCTCCTCTATCATCGCAGTCGTATCAGTAGCAGAGGCTGAGGGTCTCTCCTCTATCATCGCAGTCGTATCAGTAGCAGAGGCTGAGGGTCTCTCCTCAATCATCGCAGTCGTATCAGTAGCAGAGGCTGAGGGTCTCTCCTCTATCATCGCAGTCGTATCAGTAGCAGAGGCTGAGGGTCTCTCCTCTATCATCGCAGTCGTATCAGTAGCAGAGGCTGAGGGTCTCTCCTCTATCATCGCAGTCGTATCAGTAGCAGAGGCTGAGGGTGAGGGTCTCTCCTCTATCATCGCAGTCGTATCAGTAGCAGAGGCTGAGGGTCTCTCCTCTATCATCGCAGTCGTATCAGTAGCAGAGGCTGAGGGTCTCTCCTCAATCATCGCAGTCGTATCAGTAGCAGAGGCTGAGGGTCTCTCCTCTATCATCGCAGTCGTATCAGTAGCAGAGGCTGAGGGTCTCTCCTCAATCATCGCAGTCGTATCAGTAGCAGAGGCTGAGGGTCTCTCCTCTATCATCGCAGTCGTATCAGTAGCAGAGGCTGAGGGTCTCTCCTCTATCATCGCAGTCGTATCAGTAGCAGAGGCTGATCAGTAGCAGTCGTATCAGTAGCAGAGGCTGAGGGTCTCTCCTCTATCATCGCAGTCGTATCAGTAGCAGAGGCTGAGGGTCTCTCCTCATCATCGCAGTCGTATCAGTAGCAGAGGCTGAGGGTCTCTCCTCAATCATCGCAGTCGTATCAGTAGCAGAGGCTGAGGGTCTCTCCTCTATCATCGCAGTCGTATCAGTAGCAGAGGCTGAGGGTCTCTCCTCTATCATCGCAGTCGTATCAGTAGCAGAGGCTGAGGGTCTCTCCTCTATCATCGCAGTCGTATCAGTAGCAGAGGCTGAGGGTCTCTCCTCTATCATCGCAGTCGTATCAGTAGCAGAGGCTGAGGGTCTCTCCTCTATCATCGCAGTCGTATCAGTAGCAGAGGCTGAGGGTCTCTCCTCTATCATCGCAGTCGTATCAGTAGCAGAGGCTGAGGGTCTCTCCTCTATCATCGCAGTCGTATCAGTAGCAGAGGCTGAGGGTCTCTCCTCTATCATCGCAGTCGTATCAGTAGCAGAGGCTGAGGGTCTCTCCTCTATCATCGCAGTCGTATCAGTAGCAGAGGCTGAGGGTCTCTCCTCTATCATCGCAGTCGTATCAGTAGCAGAGGCTGAGGGTCTCTCCTCTATCATCGCAGTCGTATCAGTAGCAGAGGCTGAGGGTCTCTCCTCAATCATCGCAGTCGTATCAGTAGCAGAGGCTGAGGGTCTCTCCTCTATCATCGCAGTCGTATCAGTAGCAGAGGCTGAGGGTCTCTCCTCTAATCATCGCAGTCGTATCAGTAGCAGAGGCTGAGGGTCTCTCCTCTATCATCGCAGTCGTATCAGTAGCAGAGGCTGAGGGTCTCTCCTCAACATCGCAGTCGTATCAGTAGCAGAGGCTGAGGGTCTCTCCTCACATCGCAGTCGTATCAGTAGCAGAGGCTGAGGGTCTCTCCTCTATCATCGCAGTCGTATCAGTAGCAGAGGCTGAGGGTCTCTCCTCTAATCATCGCAGTCGTATCAGTAGCAGAGGCTGAGGGTCTCTCCTCAATCATCGCAGTCGTATCAGTAGCAGAGGCTGAGGGTCTCTCTCTCTATCATCGCAGTCGTATCAGTAGCAGAGGCTGAGGGTCTCTCCTCATCATCATATCGCAGTCGTATCACGCGTATCAGTAGCAGAGGCTGAGGGTCTCTCCTCTATCATCGCAGTCGTATCAGTAGCAGAGGCTGAGGGTCTCTCCTCTATCATCGCAGTCGTATCAGTAGCAGAGGCTGAGGGTCTCTCCTCTATCATCGCAGTCGTATCAGTAGCAGAGGCTGAGGGTCTCTCCTCTATCATCGCAGTCGTATCAGTAGCAGAGGCTGAGGGTCTCTCCTCTATCATCGCAGTCGTATCAGTAGCAGAGGCTGAGGGTCTCTCCTCTATCATCGCAGTCGTATCAGTAGCAGAGGCTGAGGGTCTCTCCTCTATCATCGCAGTCGTATCAGTAGCAGAGGCTGAGGGTCTCTCCTCTATCATCGCAGTCGTATCAGTAGCAGAGGCTGAGGGTCTCTCCTCTATCATCGCAGTCGTATCAGTAGCAGAGGCTGAGGGTCTCTCCTCTATCATCGCAGTCGTATCAGTAGCAGAGGCTGAGGGTCTCTCCTCATCATCGCAGTCGTATCAGTAGCAGAGGCTGAGGGTCTCTCCTCAATCATCGCAGTCGTATCAGTAGCAGAGGCTGAGGGTCTCTCCTCTATCATCGCAGTCGTATCAGTAGCAGAGGCTGAGGGTCTCTCCTCTATCATCGCAGTCGTATCAGTAGCAGAGGCTGAGGGTCTCTCCTCTATCATCGCAGTCGTATAGTCAGTAGCAGAGGCTGAGGGTCTCTCCTCTATCATCGCAGTCGTATCAGTAGCAGAGGCTGAGGGTCTCTCCTCTATCATCGCAGTCGTATCAGTAGCAGAGGCTGAGGGTCTCTCCTCTATCATCGCAGTCGTATCAGTAGCAGAGGCTGAGGGTCTCTCCTCTATCATCGCAGTCGTATCAGTAGCAGAGGCTGAGGGTCTCTCCTCTATCATCGCAGTCGTATCAGTAGCAGAGGCTGAGGGTCTCTCCTAATCATCGCAGTCGTATCAGTAGCAGAGGCTGAGGGTCTCTCCTCTATCATCGCAGTCGTATCAGTAGCAGAGGCTGAGGGTCTCTCCTCTATCATCGCAGTCGTATCAGTAGCAGAGGCTGGGGGTCTCTCCTCTATCATCGCAGTCGTATCAGTATCAGAGGCTGAGGGTCTCTCCTCTATCATCGCAGTCGTATCAGTAGCAGAGGCTGAGGGTCTCTCCTCAAACATCGCAGTCGTATCAGTAGCAGAGGCTGAGGGTCTCTCCTCTATCATCGCAGTCGTATCAGTAGCAGAGGCTGAGGGTCTCTCCTCTATCATCGCAGTCGTATCAGTAGCAGAGGCTGAGGGTCTCTCCTCTATCATCGCAGTCGTATCAGTAGCAGAGGCTGAGGGTCTCTCCTCTATCATCGCAGTCGTATCAGTAGCAGAGGCTGAGGGTCTCTCCTCTATCATCGCAGTCGTATCAGTAGCAGAGGCTGAGGGTCTCTCCTCTATCATCGCAGTCGTATCAGTAGCAGAGGCTGAGGGTCTCTCCTCTATCATCGCAGTCGTATCAGTAGCAGAGGCTGAGGGTCTCTCCTCAATCATCGCAGTCGTATCAGTAGCAGAGGCTGAGGGTCTCTCTCCTCTATCATCGCAGTCGTATCAGTAGCAGAGGCTGAGGGTCTCTCCTCTATCATCGCAGTCGTATCAGTAGCAGAGGCTGAGGGTCTCTCCTCAATCATCGCAGTCGTATCAGTAGCAGAGGCTGAGGGTCTCTCCTCTATCATCGCAGTCGTATCAGTAGCAGAGGCTGAGGGTCTCTCCTCTATCATCGCAGTCGTATCAGTAGCAGAGGCTGAGGGTCTCTCCTCTATCATCGCAGTCGTATCAGTAGCAGAGGCTGAGGGTCTCTCCTCAATCATCGCAGTCGTATCAGTAGCAGAGGCTGAGGGTCTCTCCTCAATCATCGCAGTCGAATCAGTAGCAGAGGCTGAGGCTGAGGGTCTCTCCTCAATCATCGCAGTCGTATCAGTAGCAGAGGCTGAGGGTCTCTCCTCTATCATCGCAGTCGTATCAGTAGCAGAGGCTGAGGGTCTCTCCTCTATCATCGCAGTCGTATCAGTATCAGAGGCTGAGGGTCTCTCCTCTATCATCGCAGTCGTATCAGTAGCAGAGGCTGAGGGTCTCTCCTCTATCATCGCAGTCGTATCAGTAGCAGAGGCTGAGGGTCTCTCCTCTATCATCGCAGTCGTATCAGTAGCAGAGGCTGAGGGTCTCTCCTCTATCATCGCAGTCGTATCAGTAGCAGAGGCTGAGGGTCTCTCCTCTATCATCGCAGTCGTATCAGTAGCAGAGGCTGAGGGTCTCTCCTCTATCATCGCAGTCGTATCAGTAGCAGAGGCTGAGGGTCTCTCCTCTATCATCGCAGTCGTATCAGTAGCAGAGGCTGAGGGTCTCTCCTCTATCATCGCAGTCGTATCAGTATCAGAGGCTGAGGGTCTCTCCTCAATCATCGCAGTCGTATCAGTAGCAGAGGCTGAGGGTCTCTCCTCAATCATCGCAGTCGTATCAGTAGCAGAGGCTGAGGGTCTCTCCTCTATCATCGCAGTCGTATCAGTAGCAGAGGCTGAGGGTCTCTCCTCTATCATCGCAGTCGTATCAGTAGCAGAGGCTGAGGGTCTCTCCTCTATCATCGCAGTCGTATCAGTAGCAGAGGCTGAGGGTCTCTCCTCTATCATCGCAGTCGTATCAGTAGCAGAGGCTGAGGGTCTCTCCTCTATCATCGCAGTCGTATCAGTAGCAGAGGCTGAGGGTCTCTCCTCTATCATCGCAGTCGTATCAGTAGCAGAGGCTGAGGGTCTCTCCTCAATCATCGCAGTCGTATCAGTAGCAGAGGCTGAGGGTCTCTCCTCTATCATCGCAGTCGTATCAGTAGCAGAGGCTGAGGGTCTCTCCTCAATCATCGCAGTCGTATCAGTAGCAGAGGCTGAGGGTCTCTCCTCTATCATCGCAGTCGTATCAGTAGCAGAGGCTGAGGGTCTCTCCTCTATCATCGCAGTCGTATCAGTAGCAGAGGCTGAGGGTCTCTCCTCTATCATCGCAGTCGTATCAGTAGCAGAGGCTGAGGGTCTCTCCTCTATCATCGCAGTCGTATCAGTAGCAGAGGCTGAGGGTCTCTCCTCTATCATCGCAGTCGTATCAGTAGCAGAGGCTGAGGGTCTCTCCTCTATCATCGCAGTCGTATCAGTAGCAGAGGCTGAGGGTCTCTCCTCAATCATCGCAGTCGTATCAGTAGCAGAGGCTGAGGGTCTCTCCTCATCATCGCAGTCGTATCAGTAGCAGAGGCTGAGGGTCTCTCCTCAATATCATCGCAGTCGTATCAGTAGCAGAGGCTGAGGGTCTCTCCTCTATCATCGCAGTCGTATCAGTAGCAGAGGCTGAGGGTCTCTCCTCAATCATCGCAGTCGTATCAGTAGCAGAGGCTGAGGGTCTCTCCTCTATCATCGCAGTCGTATCAGTAGCAGAGGCTGAGGGTCTCTCCTCTATCATCGCAGTCGTATCAGTAGCAGAGGCTGAGGGTCTCTCCTCTATCATCGCAGTCGTATCAGTAGCAGAGGCTGAGGGTCTCTCTCTATCATCGCAGTCGTATCAGTAGCAGAGGCTGAGGGTCTCTCCTCTATCATCGCAGTCGTATCAGTAGCAGAGGCTGAGGGTCTCTCCTCTATCATCGCAGTCGTATCAGTAGCAGAGGCTGAGGGTCTCTCCTCTATCATCGCAGTCGTATCAGTAGCAGAGGCTGAGGGTCTCTCCTCTATCATCGCAGTCGTATCAGTAGCAGAGGCTGAGGGTCTCTCTCCTCTATCATCGCAGTCGTATCAGTAGCAGAGGCTGAGGGTCTCTCCTCTATCATCGCAGTCGTATCAGTAGCAGAGGCTGAGGGTCTCTCCTCACATCGCAGTCGTATCAGTAGCAGAGGCTGAGGGTCTCTCCTCTATCATCGCAGTCGTATCAGTAGCAGAGGCTGAGGGTCTCTCCTCTATCATCGCAGTCGTATCATCGCAGTCGTATCAGTAGCAGAGGCTGAGGGTCTCTCCTCTATCATCGCAGTCGTATCAGTAGCAGAGGCTGAGGGTCTCTCCTCTATCATCGCAGTCGTATCAGTAGCAGAGGCTGAGGGTCTCTCCTCTATCATCGCAGTCGTATCAGTAGCAGAGGCTGAGGGTCTCTCCTCTATCATCGCAGTCGTATCAGTAGCAGAGGCTGAGGGTCTCTCCTCTATCATCGCAGTCGTATCAGTAGCAGAGGCTGAGGGTCTCTCCTCAATCATCGCAGTCGTATCAGTAGCAGAGGCTGAGGGTCTCTCCTCTATCATCGCAGTCGTATCAGTAGCAGAGGCTGAGGGTCTCTCCTCTATCATCGCAGTCGTATCAGTAGCAGAGGCTGAGGGTCTCTCCTCTATCATCGCAGTCGTATCAGTAGCAGAGGCTGAGGGTCTCTCCTCTATCATCGCAGTCGTATCAGTAGCAGAGGCTGAGGGTCTCTCCTCTATCATCGCAGTCGTATCAGTAGCAGAGGCTGAGGGTCTCTCCTCAACATCGCAGTCGTATCAGTAGCAGAGGCTGAGGGTCTCTCCTCTATCATCGCAGTCGTATCAGTAGCAGAGGCTGAGGGTCTCTCCTCTATCATCGCAGTCGTATCAGTAGCAGAGGCTGAGGGTCTCTCCTCTATCATCGCAGTCGTATCAGTAGCAGAGGCTGAGGGTCTCTCCTCTATCATCGCAGTCGTATCAGTAGCAGAGGCTGAGGGTCTCTCCTCTATCATCGCAGTCGTATCAGTAGCAGAGGCTGAGGGTCTCTCCTCTATCATCGCAGTCGTATCAGTAGCAGAGGCTGAGGGTCTCTCCTCTATCATCGCAGTCGTATCAGTAGCAGAGGCTGAGGGTCTCTCCTCTATCATCGCAGTCGTATCAGTAGCAGAGGCTGAGGGTCTCTCCTCTATCATCGCAGTCGTATCAGTAGCAGAGGCTGAGGGTCTCTCCTCTATCATCGCAGTCGTATCAGTAGCAGAGGCTGAGGGTCTCTCCTCTATCATCGCAGTCGTATCAGTAGCAGAGGCTGAGGGTCTCTCCTCTATCATCGCAGTCGTATCAGTAGCAGAGGCTGAGGGTCTCTCCTCTATCATCGCAGTCGTATCAGTAGCAGAGGCGGAGGTCTCTCCTCAATCATCGCAGTCGTATCAGTAGCAGAGGCTGAGGGTCTCTCCTCTATCATCGCAGTCGTATCAGTAGCAGAGGCTGAGGGTCTCTCCTCTAATCATCGCAGTCGTATCAGTAGCAGAGGCTGAGGGTCTCTCCTCAATCATCGCAGTCGTATCAGTAGCAGAGGCTGAGGGTCTCTCCTCTATCATCGCAGTCGTATCAGTAGCAGAGGCTGAGGGTCTCTCCTCTATCATCGCAGTCGTATCAGTAGCAGAGGCTGAGGGTCTCTCCTCTATCATCGCAGTCGTATCAGTAGCAGAGGCTGAGGGTCTCTCCTCTATCATCGCAGTCGTATCAGTAGCAGAGGCTGAGGGTCTCTCCTCTATCATCGCAGTCGTATCAGTAGCAGAGGCTGAGGGTCTCTCCTCAATCATCGCAGTCGTATCAGTAGCAGAGGCTGAGGGTCTCTCCTCTATCATCGCAGTCGTATCAGTAGCAGAGGCTGAGGGTCTCTCCTCTATCATCGCAGTCGTATCAGTAGCAGAGGCTGAGGGTCTCTCTCTCAATCATCGCAGTCGTATCAGTAGCAGAGGCTGAGGGTCTCTCCTCAATCATCGCAGTCGTATCAGTAGCAGAGGCTGAGGGTCTCTCCTCTATCATCGCAGTCGTATCAGTAGCAGAGGCTGAGGGTCTCTCCTCTATCATCGCAGTCGTATCAGTAGCAGAGGCTGAGGGTCTCTCCTCTATCATCGCAGTCGTATCAGTAGCAGAGGCTGAGGGTCTCTCCTCAAATCAGCAGTCGCAGTCGTATCAGTAGCAGAGCAGAGGCTGAGGGTCTCTCCTCTATCATCGCAGTCGTATCAGTAGCAGAGGCTGAGGGTCTCTCCTCTATCATCGCAGTCGTATCAGTAGCAGAGGCTGAGGGTCTCTCCTCAATCATCGCAGTCGTATCAGTAGCAGAGGCTGAGGGTCTCTCCTCTCATCATCGCAGTCGTATCAGTAGCAGAGGCTGAGGGTCTCTCCTCTATCATCGCAGTCGTATCAGTAGCAGAGGCTGAGGGTCTCTCCTCTATCATCGCAGTCGTATCAGTAGCAGAGGCTGAGGGTCTCTCCTCTATCATCGCAGTCGTATCAGTAGCAGAGGCTGAGGGTCTCTCCTCTATCATCGCAGTCGTATCAGTAGCAGAGGCTGAGGGTCTCTCCTCTATCATCGCAGTCGTATCAGTAGCAGAGGCTGAGGGTCTCTCCTCTATCATCGCAGTCGTATCAGTAGCAGAGGCTGAGGGTCTCTCCTCTATCATCGCAGTCGTATCAGAAGCAGAGGCTGAGGGTCTCTCCTCTATCATCGCAGTCGTATCAGTAGCAGAGGCTGAGGGTCTCTCCTCTATCATCGCAGTCGTATCAGTAGCAGAGGCTGAGGGTCTCTCCTCTATCATCGCAGTCGTATCAGTAGCAGAGGCTGAGGGTCTCTCCTCTATCATCGCAGTCGTATCAGTAGCAGAGGCTGAGGGTCTCTCCTCTATCATCGCAGTCGTATCAGTAGCAGAGGCTGAGGGTCTCTCCTCTATCATCGCAGTCGTATCAGTAGCAGAGGCTGAGGGTCTCTCCTCTATCATCGCAGTCGTATCAGTAGCAGAGGCTGAGGGTCTCTCCTCAATCATCGCAGTCGTATCAGTAGCAGAGGCTGAGGGTCTCTCCTCTATCATCGCAGTCGTATCAGTAGCAGAGGCTGAGGGTCTCTCCTCTATCATCGCAGTCGTATCAGTAGCAGAGGCTGAGGGTCTCTCCTCTATCATCGCAGTCGTATCAGTATCAGAGGCTGAGGGTCTCTCCTCTATCATCGCAGTCGTATCAGTAGCAGAGGCTGAGGGTCTCTCCTCTATCATCGCAGTCGTATCAGTAGCAGAGGCTGAGGGTCTCTCCTCTATCATCGCAGTCGTATCAGTAGCAGAGGCTGAGGGTCTCTCCTCTATCATCGCAGTCGTATCAGTAGCAGAGGCTGAGGGTCTCTCCTCAATCATCGCAGTCGTATCAGTAGCAGAGGCTGAGGGTCTCTCCTCTATCATCGCAGTCGTATCAGTAGCAGAGGCTGAGGGTCTCTCCTCTATCATCGCAGTCGTATCAGTAGCAGAGGCTGAGGGTCTCTCCTCTATCATCGCAGTCGTATCAGTAGCAGAGGCTGAGGGTCTCTCCTCTATCATCGCAGTCGTATCAGTAGCAGAGGCTGAGGGTCTCTCCTCTATCATCGCAGTCGTATCAGTAGCAGAGGCTGAGGGTCTCTCCTCTATCATCGCAGTCGTATCAGTACGCAGTCGTCCATCAGTCGTATCAGTACAGAGGCTGAGGGTCTCTCCTCTATCATCGCAGTCGTATCAGTAGCAGAGGCTGAGGGTCTCTCCTCATCATCGCAGTCGTATCAGTAGCAGAGGCTGAGGGTCTCTCCTCTATCATCGCAGTCGTATCAGTAGCAGAGGCTGAGGGTCTCTCCTCTATCATCGCAGTCGTATCAGTAGCAGAGGCTGAGGGTCTCTCTCTCTATCATCGCAGTCGTATCAGTAGCAGAGGCTGAGGGTCTCTCCTCTATCATCGCAGTCGTATCAGTAGCAGAGGCTGAGGGTCTCTCCTCTATCATCGCAGTCGTATCAGTAGCAGAGGCTGAGGGTCTCTCCTCTATCATCGCAGTCGTATCAGTAGCAGAGGCTGAGGGTCTCTCCTCAATCATCGCAGTCGTATCAGTAGCAGAGGCTGAGGGTCTCTCCTCTATCATCGCAGTCGTATCAGTAGCAGAGGCTGAGGGTCTCTCCTCTATCATCGCAGTCGTATCAGTAGCAGAGGCTGAGGGTCTCTCCTCTATCATCGCAGTCGTATCAGTAGCAGAGGCTGAGGGTCTCTCCTCAATCATCGCAGTCGTATCAGTAGCAGAGGCTGAGGGTCTCTCCTCAATCATCGCAGTCGTATCAGTAGCAGAGGCTGAGGGTCTCTCCTCTATCATCGCAGTCGTATCAGTAGCAGAGGCTGAGGGTCTCTCCTCTATCATCGCAGTCGTATCAGTAGCAGAGGCTGAGGGTCTCTCCTCAATCATCGCAGTCGTATCAGTAGCAGAGGCTGAGGGTCTCTCCTCTATCATCGCAGTCGTATCAGTAGCAGAGGCTGAGGGTCTCTCCTCTATCATCGCAGTCGTATCAGTAGCAGAGGCTGAGGGTCTCTCCTCTATCATCGCAGTCGTATCAGTAGCAGAGGCTGAGGGTCTCTCCTCTATCATCGCAGTCGTATCAGTAGCAGAGGCTATATCCAGGAGTTTCTCTCATCCCGCTCTGTCGTATCTCCTTCCCAGAATTGAACCAGTGTTCCTCAACATATCGGTCAGTCGTTCAGGTAATGAATAAAGGATACAAAATCAGTCCGACTCTCTCTCCTTCAACCCCAAACGATTGCAGGAGGCATGAGGGTTCTCCCTGAATTCGCGTTCAACTCTCCACCTTGGAAATCCTCCCTCAAATCACACTACAGTCTATTCTTGAACATCGCATTGTCGTTCAATCAAACAAACAAGTCTCCTCCCACACGAAAACACAGATGGCTCCGTATGGTCTCCTAAGTGTCCAGCCATATATTGAGTAATGTGCACTACCAAGGACTGAGGGTCTCCTGACTTAACTTCGGCACGTATGTAAAAAAACACCTTGATGAACTTTATTAACGCAGTCCATTTCCGCAAATCCGAAATTTCCTGTATAAATACAGATGTAAAATTAATATCAGGATAGAAATATGGAGGGTCCGTCCTCTATCATACAGTCTACTGTCATCATCAGGGTCTCTCCCTAGAACCTTGTCAACAGAGGGATTCGAAACTTGCTGTTCCTGATCCTTACATGGTATCCAATATCCATCCCCAAGTCCCTGTATACCCACCTCTCTCAATCTATCTCTAGTCGTGATCCCCGTTGGGGGTCCCACTCTACTGCCAGCAGTCCCCTCCAAACACGATCCCGTTCAGTACAAACAATCTATGAATTATCCCCAGTCCCCCCTCAAAGCATCCACAGAGGCCTGAGTCCTATCCAGTCATTATCAGTAGCAGAGGCCTACCCCATGCATCCGCAGCTCCCCTTAAAATCCTCCTCAAATCATCAATATCACCACCGCCCCGCTACCGGCACTCTGGATCCCCTTGACAGAAGTGCTGTCTACAGGGTGGCTAACCGCATCGTTCCCGTAGTCAGAATCCCCCATCCAAGTCGATCAGTCTACCAGATCCTTCCCAACTATCACGACAGTCGTAAAGAAATTCCGCTAGCAACAGCAAATGCCGACCCCCGATCCCAAGTTAATCCACCTCTCGAGTAGAATCAATCACAAGGGACCCTCATCAACAATATCCACTTCGATCCCCATCATGCCCTTAGGCACCCCTCCACATCCTTATGTTCAGATCACCCAGTGATCAGTACTGGAGGATATCAAAACTCAACCAGCTGTGGAGCTTATCGTTCTAGGGTTGCTTGTAGACTTCAATAGAGGGGATCCTCACCCTCACTAATCTTTTGTTTCCCTAGTAAAACCATTTCCTTTCCTTTCGCTCACCATCTCCTACCCATACAGCAGCAACCTGGACGACTCTTCAACTTGCGACACCTCCAACCCCACAAATGTGTCCAGGTTTCCCGGCCGACCCAAGAATAGCAACGCATCCAACCTCTCACACTCAATCTTCAAGTGGGACAGTTGCTTCTCACTCCCCCCAGACAGTCACAAATATGAGCACTGCTGTATCTGCAGTCGTTAGTCTGTGGCTTCACATCCCCATGCTTGTTTGTTCTCGACCCATCAATTATTCCTGCTACCTCTACAGATCTCGCTGAGCAAAGCACCACCTTGGTCAGCAAGTCTGGCCTCTTGCATAGGATGTCCAATCCTTTCCTTTTACGAACTGACAAGAACAGCGCTAATTTCCCACCCAACACATAAATACCTGATCCCCCTGATCACTAGGTCCCTCCTTCAGTCGCTCATAGGTTTTCTCAGTCCTGGTTCATCTCAAACCCATCGCTCGAAATAGTTTGAACGTCTAACCCCTCAGGGAAAAACTGTTCAAAACTCTTGCCCAAGGACCAAGGCCATTCCTTCTGGTCTTGAAGATAAGCGAAATGCCTTCAACACAACCCTGTCCCTTCCGTCTTCTCAAAGGAGAGCCAGTCTTGAAGCAGAACCCCACTATGTCTTTAGTTCCCTGGTAATCAAGAGCCTTCGGTCGACAGGAAGGCGAGAAAAACGTCATCATCCGCCTTAACCTTTGAGCAACATCTGGTCGACCACCTAAGGTTAACTCCGACCCAACTATGCTGCCACCCAGTTCAACACACTAGTACCCCCAGTTCTCGAATTCGCTGCAAATCAGAAATCCAAGTTGATCTTTACCAAGTCCTCGATCTTCGAAAGCAGGAAGCTTACTCCCCCCGTACTAAAGGACTGTGTCCATCTCGCACTGGTCTCGATTGTCCAAAACACTGCAATTCCACCCCTCCTATGTTCTTCAATGGCTCTCCTCCTGCTTAACACCCCCTCCGAACTCCTCTAACCCTAGCACCTGTAATCCTCTTAGCTACACACAGAAAGTTTCCTTCGATGAAACCACAGTTCCTTCCCACACTCGGTCAAGTTCTCGTAATCTGACCTTTCTGGCTTCTTCCCTTTCATCTAGCTAGGCCTTAGCTTTCCTCTCACCACAAACCGTAACTCCTGGCCCTGTCTACTACTCCAAAACTTCTCTCGTATCAAGTAGCTAAAAACCATCAGCCCCACTGCCCTTCATACCCCCCCTACACGACCAGTCGCTCAACCAAGTACAACCTCTCCTCTACCAAAACCGTACCAGTCAGAGGTGCCACCCCCTCAACCACACATCGCCAGTTCCCCCTATAGACACCACAACTATCTCCACTCGCAAGTTTATCCCTTACCCCAAGGTCAGGGTCTTCTCTCACAAGGCATGCAAGCCCTCCAGTACAAGGAACACTCTCCTACCCAATAGCGTAACACCCAGTTACAAACGTTGACATCACCCAACACCCACCCACCACGCAGTCGTACCCCCTACCCGAACCCTGATGCGCCCAGATGCCCGCAAATCCCTCACCGAGGCTGGAACTCACCACAACCAGTCCCCCCCACAACCACACCAGACCTCCAACATCAGCCAACCCCCGCCCCTCCCCCCTTCCACCACTCACCAACCGCCAACCCCCACCCACCCACACCATCCGCACACCCCCCAATCCCACCCACCCTCCCACTCCCAACCACGAACTCCCGTACCCCCACAAACACCCCCATCGCACCCAACCTACCCCCCCACGCTCACCATACCATCAGCCCTCCTCACCCTCACCTCCCCACACACTCTTCAGACAACACCAACAGACGTGCACACCAGACAAACGCACACTCAACACCCTCCACGAGCCCCCCATACACATCCACACATCTGCGAACAGAAAACACCCGTCACCACTCACACAAGCGTACCCCCCCGATCATACAGACACAACCTCTTCGACTAAACGCACCACCATCGCATCATTCTGTCAGACAACGAACACCACTCCGCGGGCAAGACTCGTGGCGTCCCATCGCTCCACGCACTAGATAATCCGACCCTCACAGTTCCACAGGGAACCAGTCCCCCCAACGCTAGCGCACTCACCACTTTTCACTAACGGCATACCCTCACCTCACCCACACAGCCCACACAACTCACTCATCGTTCACCAACCCCCGCCCCATCACTAGCACTGCTCACAACCGACGACCTGACCATCACACAAACAAACAAAACAAACCGGAGTGCCGTGTGAATGACCCCGCAAGACGTTCCACGGGGCCATACACATCTGCCACTCCCTCTACACCTCTATCAAAATCATCGTATCGGACAATCATACCACCATACATCCATGCGTCGCCAGCTGAAGAAGCTCTCGCTTAGTGTCCACTAACATACGCGTCCACCACTGT